>NC_134833.1:130722938-130771013 GCF_004210375.1 Tachypleus tridentatus
AAGCACTATCGCGAAGGAGAGACGGGGAAACCCCAAGCTCAGGACAACGATGACACACGTGACCTTGCTCATGACAGTTCGGGCAAATTAATTGAGGACAATCTCTATACAGATGATCCGCACTTAAACATAAATTACATACTTTCATTTGATGGTCATGTTTTACCTTAAGCATTAAAACCTTTCCCAGGGGATCAATAACCTTCACGACATATGGTAAAAATGTACATGTGGCACAAAACGAAACACGAACATGGCGAACACCTAAATAAATACCTTGGTCCCGTTTCCATACAAGAGTACTTTTAACCTCACATTCAAAGTCCTTCAACTTCTGTAAAAGTACAGCATCTTCGATATACTCAGGTACATCCATGAAAGAAACAGTAACTGTACGTTTGGTAACCCCATTCGTGAAGTAATGCACTCCATGAACCAATAAACCAGAATCAATCGCCATGTCGACATCAGCAGATAAAACGAAAGCAACCTCATAGCCACCGGGTCGTGGAACAACTGAAGTTACTGAAGCCGCTCCAAAAGTTGAACAAACTGCATGGATAACTTCACCATGGCTAGCGTTAGAACATTTAACAAAAACAATACGTCGCATAACATCAAGCACATCAACGTCATTAGAAGACATCGCTACTTCACAGCGAAAAAAACAGCAAACACGATTAGTAATACAAGAAACAATTAATATTCAGAAAACGAGGCCTAGCGAAATATAAAAAGTAGCAAATAACGGAGCTCAAAAACGCACGTCTGCACTAGGTTGTAAATCCAGAGACATACCGCTGTACTTGCGGGGGGGCATCTTCGTTTTGTAGCACTGCAACTTCATATGACTGCAGGGTAAATCACCTTGATGACTTCGAGATATCTATTACAGTTTATACGTTGGTCCTGGTCATAGTTCATGTGAAAAGTTGTTATTAGAAAAACTGTTATAACCAGTACCCATAATAAGAGCAGCTATTTGTGTCATCAGTAGGTACAGTCCAATTTATGAACTCTTCAATCCCTACTTAACTCTAATGAAGTCAAAGACTTGTTACTGAATCGTGTATCCGTAGCTAATGCATTAAAAATTGCCATTCGGATCCTGAATACAATATACGGATTACTGATTAAATTTCCAATTGTTAAGTTTTTTCTGTATAACAAATTATCCGGATTGTTGATGCTCGGACTAACCAAAATTCACTGTTGTTCACTTATTACGTACTATATCAATTTTGAAGTAAAGACAGGGACACACTTCTGCAAATCACGCTGTTAATACCTCTAGTACAAACAATTAAGTTTTGGATTGTTATGTTATGCTAATTCTCATATATACATCAGAATTCAGAGAAATGCATCTGGAATTCCTTGTACACGTTATGACGAAAAACTAAATTGGAAATCTTGTAATTGGAAAGACTGAAGGAACGACAGAGACTGTGGCTGACTTGCATCAAAAGTATCAAAATGGATTAATGTATCGACAGTGGGAATTATTTGTGCTTCAAGGGAGATACATGAAAAACCATGGTCACTAACGTCCTTTTTTGTATATGGCACATAAAAGAAATATATTCATTTCAATTTTAAAAGATCGTAGGTGATCGTTTAATTTCGTGCAAAGCTTACTCAGTGATTATCTGCACTATTTATCCTTAATTTATAATAAATGAAATTAGAGCCGGATTAAGAATAACTGATGCCCTAAGTACAACCCAACAATGGTGCCCCCCTCGGCCCCTCCAGTACTGAACTAACGAGGCATTAAGACTCAATAAGTGCTGAAAGTAAAATTTTGAAAATTTATAACCCTTCAGTTTTCTTCCAGATCAGACTCCAGGCCACTAACATTAAGACTAATACTGAGTACTAACCTTGCTCACATGAACTTGTTCAATTCATGCACTTTTTGAGACATGATTTGTCGGTCCTTTACAGTAGATTTGTATGACCACGGTGCCACAGTACTGTACTACTATTAGTTGTAGCATATATATAATGTGTACATAACAACGTTAAGAATCACGTTGTCGTGCATGTTGAAGTCTTTCGCAATTTGACCTAAAAGATCGAATTATCGCCTTTAGACTGCTCCGAACAGTCAACTGTTTTCCCAGCTTTTCAAAAATGTAATAGAACACATACTGATCTGAATTTATAGTCGCGAAATAGTTGAATTACACCTAAACGTTTGTCGTCGTTGTCTCTGTGTTTCTATCTCGGATTATTCGTTCGTCTCCGTAAAAAATATCACCAGAGGTCTGGACCGGGTCAGGTCGGGGAATTATGACCACGGTAGGCTCAAGGAAGAAGTAAGGAGAATATAATTGTGGCCTCCAGTTTTTGGTCTAAAAATGGGATATTTGACAAACTTTTGTTGGCTCTTTATGAATAGATACATAAGACCTAGTATCCTTGTGCTTACCCCTGAAGTAAATTTCAGCTTCATGTCTGTTTATATTATTACATGATCATAAGGGAATACAATATGCTTGTTTGTTTTGGAACTTCGCACAAAGCTACTCGAGGGCTATCTGTGCTAGCCGTCCCTACTTTAGCAGTGTAAGACTAGAGGGAAGGCAGCTAGTCATCACCACCCACCGCCAACTCTTGGGCTACTCTTTTACCAACGAATAGTGGGATTGACCGTCACACATAACGCCCCAACGGATGAAAGGAAGAGCATGTTTGGCGCGACCGGGATGCGAACCCGTGACCCTCAGATTACGAGTCTCACGCCTTAACACGCTTGGCCATAATACTATATACCCGAATGCTCTTATAAGTTACATGTAATCTATAATCGGGGGCATTCCATTCTAACTTTATTCTTGGTACGATAAATGTCAAAACATGTACTCACACACAAAGGAGTTGTTTTTTTTCATTTTTCACAACGGCTCAGAAAAGCTTCAGTGAGAAACACGTACAAAAGTAATAAAAAACACACATGAATAATGCAATACTAACGCAAATAAAACTAAAACAAACGAAATAATAACTCAAATATAACGTACGAAAACAGAGGCTGAAAAAAACAAAACTTGCCACATCTCTGTACACATCTGTCACCATTTCGTTTGACTTATGTTTCTGTGGTATTATACTCTTATTTTTCTGTAGATGTGACTGAATAAAGCAGTAAAAGGTAAAACAGTTCAACTGTCTATAATTTCTTATAAATAACCACAATAGAAGGAATGATTGAGAAAAATATTTCATTTTCAAGGTCAGACATTATAACCTACGATCATCTTTTACCTGAAGTTTTATCAACATTTTGTACTGCTCTTTACAGTAATAGTTTGCTAATCAATGTCTTCTTATTTCAGATACATAGTTTAGTAGTTTCTCGAAACTTCAGTCACTCACCGAGCCAAAGAAAACGTTTTTTAACAACGCAGAGTAAAGTCGAACACGGTAGATATGAACAATTACAAAAAGAATTTGAGTGTGGCAGTGAAAGAGTTAAGGGTATGATAGCTAGGGGGAAACCCTGTGGTGCCCCCCTTCCCTTGGTGCCCTAAGCACGTACTTATTTTGCTTAATGGCTAATTCAGGGCTGGATAGAATAGAGGAAAGGCAACATGTAACCCTGCCAATTGAATAGTAAGGTTGATTGCGACCTTATAACGAAATGGTCTTACAGATAAGAGGACGAACACATACTGAGATGGGAGTCTAAGAAAAACCACATTTCATAAATTGCAAGTTGAGTGTCCTTACCTATAGGTCATGCCAGGCTACGATATACTTACAGAATGACATTTTAAAATGAAATATTACCGAACGTTAATCATAATAAACTGGATTCTCAAAAACAGAAAATATGTTTGAATCCACAATATCTGACAAAGTTGATGCTAAATGATATTTTCCTAAGTCATTTATTGATAGTACATGAAGTCCTTTCGACATTTTCAGAAAAGCGTACACGAGATTTTACATCCCTCCTAAATTATGTTTTGTGCGCTTATTAAAATGTACAATTATGCGTGTTACTTTACTCACATAGTCTTTTTTTTTCTGATCCGTCTATTGATACAAGGAGTTACATATTAACAGTTATGTTGTTTTTGTTTTTTTTGTGATAAAATAATGTGGTTCAATAAGGACACACGGTAGTGTGTCGAGCGGCCAAAATAACCTCATGCAAGATACATTATTAACAAAAATGATAGTTTAGTGATATTTCACCTTCTGCATCTCAGACTTTGGTAAACCAAAGAAACATGTTTTCAGTGGATGTGCTCTACTGGAATGATTTTACATGCTAAATTTGGCGGTAATCTAGCAAGAAATACCCGAATTGTAACATACCCAATTTTGATTGAGTTTCTTCCATTTGTTTTTCTTCGTACCAAAATACGAAAATTTATTTGCTAGAACATCATACTCAGCTGTTACGATTTTTTCAAATTTCATAAAGTAATAGATTATTCGACTTACAATTAGAAACCTCATGAGGTGTAAATCGAATCAAATGTCGTTGGTGTTTGGGTAATAAAAGTTCATATCCTGGAGGGTCAGGTTCTCTATGACCTCTTCCTCCTACCCGCACTTATACTCTTGGCTGATTGATATTTATAGCTGTGAACTGAATATTATTTGGTCCTTATTATTTTATTCTATTAGCAGAATGTCAAGTTTGCTGGTGACATTTTTTTAAATACATAAATAAATAAACTATATATATTTTTATTATTATTTAAAGTTTTTATATATTTTTATTATTATTTAAAGTTTTTTTTCTTTTTATTTTTTTTTTAATATTTGAAATATAAGTTAACTGGAGAGAGTTATTTAGGACTAGCTTCGTCATGTATGAGGTACCTGTCTAGTTCGCATAGTAATTCGTTTTTCATCCAATTCTTATTAAAGTACATTATTGTACTATGTAGGAGTCTATCTGGTAATAGGTGTAAATATAACCCTCATGTGCAGTTATTCAATAAAACCGCTCAATTTCGACTACGCTACTTGCGCACATCTTCGTGAAAAGTCTCGTGAGCTATTGGTCTAACTAACACAGGGGTCATCAAACTACGGTCCTCGAGGTCATTTTATCCGGCCCGCCAGCAGCTAGCCGCTTGGAAATAAAAAGTGACATTTCATCAAATGTCCGACTGTCATAACAAAATAAACCACACCGATTGTCGCTTTAAGCCGGCAAACACAATACGTTATGATAAAAAGTAACACGGCTGTCTCGTGCATCTTTAACCAATAGGAAAATTCTTATTTCGTCCTTGCTGTCCGTTTATTCATATTGAGGCACATATCTATGAAGGCATTAGGATTTCGAAAACAAGTACAAACTTAACCCTCGTCCTATCGACTTGTCTTGTAAATTCAGCGGCCTAGGGTTACCGCTTCAGCAAACTCATTTCTCTTTCTCATTTCATAACTCGTTCTAACGTAAGTGTCATGGCAAACGTACGTTTCGATATTGTTTATGCGTTCTTGGATTAGTACAATATTTTTCTCACAGCGTTCTGTGTTTTTCATTTTCAGATCCTGTTTTTTTTCACCCATCGTTATGGCTGCTTTTAAAAGAAGAAAAGTGGACTCTGAGTGTCGTGCTTTCAATGAAGAATGGAGAGAAAAGTACTTCGTGGAAACAAAAAACCAGAAAGCTACTTGTGTGATATGCACCGAAAGTGTTGTCGTTTTGAAAGAGTACAATCTTCGGCGTCACTATGAAACAAAACATCTATCAACATATTTGAAATTTTTCAGGAAAGTTCCGTTCTGAGAAATTTGAATCCATGAAACGTGTTTTGAATCTCAAAAGAATTTCTTCACGAGAAAGTTTGCTGAAAATGAATCTATCACTTGTACAAGTTACAAAATAGTGCATATGATGGCAGATCTTTTACTGACGGCAACTTCATCAAAAAGTGTATGATGGAAGAAGCAAATGAGCTGTGTTCTGAAAAATCCAATTTCTTTGAAAGTATCAGCCTTTCAGCAATTTCAGTTGTACGGAGAGCAGAAGAACTTGGAGAGAACATAGCATTACAGATACGACAAAAAGCTAGAAAATTCCAATGGTATTTTCTGGCAATGGATGAGTCTATTGATCTCTCGAGTACGTCACAACTTCTCGTGTTCATTCGTGGAGTTAATTTGGACTTTCAGATCACGGAAGAGTTGGCATAAATTTGCAGCATGCGCGGAAGAACAACTGGAGAAGACATTTTCATGGAAGTGCATAAAACTTTGCAAGACTATAACCTTCAGTGGAATCAACTTAGAGGTGTAACAGTTGATAGAGGTAAAAACATGGCTAGAGTAACGAAGGGTCTGGTGGGGCTGATCAGGAAACAGTTGGAAGATCTTCAACTCCTAAACGCTCTGTTCATACACAGCATCATACATCAGCAAGCACTCTGTGGAAAAGACTTAGATATTTCTTGCGTACTAAAACCAGTCATTTTTGCAGTGAACCCATTTCGGTGTCATGCACTTAATCATCGCCAGTTCAAGGCGTTTCTTGAAGAAATTGATTCGGATTTCTGTGGCTTGCCTCATCACACGGCAGTGAGGTGGCTCAGCTGCGGTAAAGTCGTGTCTCGTTTTTATAAGCTGAGAAGAGAAATAGATATATTTCTTATCGAGAAATATAGAACCGATCCACTTCTGTGTGATCCAACCTGGTTGTCAAAGTTGTCATTTTTAGTTGATATCACATCCCACATGAATAAATTGAACTTGAAACTTCAGGGGAAGAATAATCTGTGATCTCTATAGAATCATTAAAGGATTTCGGAGAAAGCTGTCATTGTTTGAAGCACATTTGGAAGGAGGAAACCTCTCTCATTTTCAGTGTTTCAATGAGTTTCATGCTGGAATCACAAAAGATGTCAACCTGGAGTTTCAGAAAAAGATTATTGGTGATTTAAATAAGCATTTTAGAGAGGTTTTCGGATCTTGACAAAATCGAAAGTGACATTCTTCTTTTTAAGATTCCTTTTGATTGTGTCATTAATGATGTTCCAGCGGGGCAACTTACTGAATTTTACAGCTGCATACCTGAAGATGATTTTCCAAAGCTGAAGCAGTTCGCATCTGACATGGCATCAGTGTTTGGAACAACTAACGTCTGTGAACAAGCATTTTCAAAAATGAAGTATGTGAAGTCGGTACATCGATCAAGGTTGACTGACGAACATTTGAAAGCAATTCTAATGATTGGATGCAGCAATTCAAAACCGAACATTGAAGATATTTTGAAAGCCAAATGCCAATTTCATAAATCTCACTAACGTTTTTGCAGCTTAGTGAAATTCAGATATGTACTCACTATGTGCAATGTGACAATTGTTTTTGCTAATGTCACCTTCCTTGACAACCTTTTGGTAAATAAAAATGTAGGTTGTATATCTGTTTGTTTTTTTATCATATGTGTGTATTGCATGCTACTCCCACATGGCTAATGTGGCATCCTAAACTTAGTGTTAAGTCTTTCACAAAGAGCTTTCGTTCTAACTTATGAGTATTAAACATAATGATAATGGGGCCGCGCTTCTCATTCCCCAAGTAATCTAGCCCTCTGTGGAAAAAGTTTGGTGATCCCTGGTCTAACATTTTTATTACAGTTTTGTCTAAGAGTACAAGTGAACCGTTTTTAGTTTTTGTCATTTCGATTAAATGTGGCCGATTTAGAGCAGCAAAAAACATAAGAGGAAGGACGTGCAGATACATTAGTATTGGTTAATTGTTGTTGTTTTTCAATTAAACACAAAGCTACACAATAGGCTATCTGTGCTCTGCCCACCACAGGTATCGAAACCCGGTTTTTGGGGTTGTAAGTCCGCAGACATATCGCTGAGCCACTGGGGAGCAGTGTTGGGTAGATCAAGCAAACTAGTTTAGCAGTTTCTTGCTCAAGTTTTCAAAAGAATCATGCAGGTGGATGGTTATTATTGATTACTCATTACCTACTTTTTGCACATATTTGCTAAATTTTATGAAATTTTTTTACTTAAAAACACGTGATATTAGCTAAAGCAATTAGCATAAATAAAGATGCTTGATATGGCTGTAATGGTTAGAAGGGGATGATTACAAGAAACTGTTAATCCAAATTCCATGAGGTTACAAAAACTAATTTTAAAAAGAAAAAATTGCCATCATGTATTTTAAAGAATCTAGTTGGTTCTCTAAAGAAAATGTTTATTTCGAGTAGCAAGTTCGAGATCCTAAGACTAATGAGAGTTAGTACTGAGTCTCAGTTTCTTATATGCTGTGATTTGTTAGTGTCTACTGATAAAAAGCCATTATATCTAATCAAACACACTTCAGGTGTACAAAAAGGTGTGGCCAAAAAAGATTAAGCGTACAACTTAAAAGAATGAAATTAAAATTGGTGATCAAACTGGTAGCTACACTTATAGATAAGAATCTTACAACAAATATTCATTCAATAGTAAGCTAGGCTGCGTATTTTGTTTGACCTACAATCGTGCCTCAATCTGAACAAAAATCGAAGACTGGCTAACTAATGAATGAATATTGGCAGTAAAATCTTCATCAGTGCTATAAGTGCAGCTACTAGTTTGGCTGCACCTTTTCCACACTTAAGGTGTTTTTCGTTAGATATTATAATTACATACTATTCTTAAATTGTATTTATTGTTCTGTTGTCACCATTCTAAAATGATAACATTTTTGTTCAGATTTGTACCAGGTTTATTCAAGCTGCAATGCGCTGTTGAACATGCAACACACTTTTAGCTGTGCGGGCGTAATAGCAGCGACAGTCAATCCCACTATCTTTACAAGTAGCATGGAGGTGGCGAGTATTACAAACTGGCTGCCCTCTATTTAGTGGGTAATTCTATAGTAGGAATGGCCATTCTGAACTTCAGATGGTTTCTAGCCTGGCCATTTAGCATAACATATGTAATATAAGGCATTCAGGTTGAATGTACCAACCTTAATACGGTCATCCAGCAATCTACCTCACGAGGAGTTCTCACGTATGCGCTGTACATATTGGGCCACACTGGCACAATAAGTGTCCAACAGCAAGAAAATCTGACTGTCTGTGGATACTTTTCCTCTTAAACAAGTCGACAGATCCAGTTCAAAAGCAAAAAAAAATTATACTAAACTTTCACATTTTTGAAAAAAAGGTATAGAATAATCTGTATATTGTTATTACTGCAGCGGCTATTGTTAATAAGTGAATTTGAACAAAACTCGTGCTACAACAAAATTCTACAAGACAAAGACTGTAAACAAATTTTCAAAATTTTGGCTTGCTTTCATTAATAACTAATATATCCATCTACAATGCAGATCATAAAGATATTACTGCTGTTTAAGATTCTTGCTCTTTTCTGATTCACGTGAATAGCTTCCGGCTTATATTTAGGTTAAAAAAAGGTTTAAAGCTTGAATTATTTCATGAGTAAAATGTTTAGGTAATTTTTTTCCTGCCAGATGTAGAATACAGTTTTTAGTTATAAAAGCAAAAGTCAAGATTATTAATATATTTAATGCGTAAAATGATGTACCAAATTCAGACAGTAGAAATCTTGACCACATCTCTATTATGAAATGGGCTGCTTTTTAAAGCCATTTCTGCCAATTTTCCAAACACGACTTCTACAATTCCTCAATCTAGGCCCCCCGCTAGTACAGCGGTATGTCTCCGGATTTACAACGCTAAAATCAGGGGTTCGATTCCCCTCGGTGGGCTGAGCAGATAGCCCGCTGTGGCTTTGCTATAAGAAAAACACACAAACACTCCTCAATCTAGATTCACTTCCCTGTCTTACAACAAATTTTACTGTAGAATAAACTTGCTGTGAATCCTGGCAAATACTTTTGCTTGTTTTTAGCAAATTTGTGTTTATTTTAAGCGATTTCAATAGAAAAAAGGCGGAGGTCAGCAGTATCTTTAAAATAATCCGCAAAATGAAAGAAGTGTAACCATTTTAAAGCGAAAATTAGCGCCACCTGCACGATTGATATCATAATGTCTTTTAAAAAACGAAACAAAAAATCGATAGTAAATCCAGACACTAGACAAAAAGACACCCTTCAAGTCGGAAACATTTAATCAATGATATCATTTGTATTTATAAATCATTTGTGATATCTTCTGTGAATCCTAGCCTTTAGTTAGAGTAAAGAAGATCGTAAAAAATTACCAATACCATATGAATCTATCAACTTATGAATAAAAGGAAACTAAAACATTTACGAAAAAAGTCTAGCTAAATTTAATAGTTATAATTGAATTCTGGTTCAAAACTGAGACGCTCTTAAATAGCATTACTTTAAACATCAGATGTTTATAAACTTCAATCTTAGTATATCTTGTTTTGACCCAGAGCATAAAATATTAATTTTTTCTGCTGTATTTGTTTTCTTAGAAAAAAATAAACAAATGTAATCAACTGAAATCATTCGTGACTTTAGCCACATTACAGCAAACGAAAGCATAAGGTATTAGTTTATCATGAGAATTTTATAAATTATACAAAAAACTTATTATGCCCTTATTTACGCAACGATTCACAAATGGTCAACACTGTTACATTAGGAATTCTCAATACACTGATAATCTTCACGTAAGGATAGTGCCTTTCTCACTTATTACTTACAAAAAGACAATATTTTATTTTACAAGCCAGCTTGTAGTGTGCATAAAATTGAGGCCCACACTTCTCTCTAACGACACTAGCACCAGAAAAAGTTTACTTCAATGTTTTAAAATATAAAAATGTATTTAAAATAACAATATTACTTCTTGTTCAAAAATTTCTGCTTACAAAATTTATATCAGTAAAAGTACAGTTTTATTTATTAGCGGCTCGGATAGGTTTGCTGTTGTTCACAAAGTAGTTCAGTATTTGGAGTTATGGTTGTTACCTGCAAGTGCAAATTATCTTCAATATATAGCCTGTTTCTAAACTTGGTCTCTGTAGCTGTATACAGTGAAAATATTTGTTCACAAAGACGTTGTTGGAAAACGCATCAACATTTTCAAAGCTCTGTTACTTATTTCAAGGTATTCCATGACCATTTGAATCCAAAATTGTGTAGTTTTTTACTGCTAATGTTTTAAAGGTGTAATCAGTTGAAATTTCTATAAGCTGTTCTTTTTCTTTCAAAGGCAAATCGTTGATACTTGCAAAGTCAAAGATTTTGAATCAACAGTAATTTGTCTAAATCAGGAGAGAAGTACTCCACAGTAGTTGAACACTAATCAGATAGTTGCTGCAAGACTGAAACTTTTGCATCTTCACTTTAAGAAATTTCATTCATAAGTAAAAAAATTACTGAGCTTTTCGAAGCAATCAAATTCTTCGATAAGCATACATTCACCTCAAATTTTTACCTTTTCGTTGAAGCGCTTCCATTTTACTCTGAGCTTTGAAGTACATTACCCTGATACCGTGCATTGTAGCATTCACTTCATATAGATAGGCAAATACGTCTGAAAGGTAAGCCAATTTTTGTATTCAGCATTTGTTCCTTAATTTGTTTTCAGGTTCAAAATGGCATTCAGATAAAAAGAAAGCTGTATCTTCACGCAGTTAGTAAAACCGAGCAAGCATTTTTTTCCCGAGAAAGCCATCGGACTTCCGTATGAAGCAAAAATTGTTAGGCAAACTTCAAATATCCTCACAGAGTAAACTGATGATTCTCACATTGAGTGGTCTTGATTTCATAAAAACATACCTTTTTTAAGTCTTCTGGCATTCGTTTCATTGCAAGTGCACGACGATGAACACAGCAGTGGATACTCTCGATGTCCGGGTTTTCCTTTTTTATGCGTGTCACTGCGCCTGAAAATTTTCCAATCACAGCTGCAGCACCATCAGTGCAAATACTTCATCAAAGCTGCCATTGGATCTCGTTTTTTCCATAAGCAGTTTAAATATTTCTTCGCCTGTTGCTTGAATATGTAAAGGTTTGCAAATTAGCATGTCTTCTTCAAAACTAACTTCGTGAATATAGCGAACAAACACAAGCAACATCGCATAACCTGCGACATCTGTTGATTCATCCATCTTAAGCGGAAAAGTTGAACTCGCTTTAATTTGTCTTATTAACTCCGTTAAGTAATTTGCTGATATATCTTTGATCCGTGAGGATGTTATAATGTGACGGTCAATCCAACTATTCGTTGGTAAAAGAGTAGCCCAAGAGTTAGCGGTGGGCAGTGATGACTAGCTGCCTTCCCTCTTGTCTTACACTGCTAAATTAGGGACGGCTAGCGCTGATAGCCCTCGAGTAACTTCGGCGAAATTCAAAACAAACAAACAAATATCCAAGATTCTTCGAGAAATCAAGTTGTCAGAAAGGGTCACAGAGTTAATATATTTTAACAAATTTCTCATCAATCGTGCATTCTACCAAATTTTGTGTGCATGGTTTTATCAAACCTTCTGCAATTGTATGAGCTTCGCCTGCTTTTACAATGCGGTAACTAAACACGATGTGAAGTAATAAGAGCACCTTTATTGTCCTGATGGACAAGCAACGAATTGTAGCTTTCTTTGCATTTAATTGCAAACACTTTCTTTTGAAATACTCGGAAGTTGTTTCTTTTTAAATTGGGGGTGTTACTCAACACTGTTCCACAGTCAACACACAACCTACTAGGTCCATCTTCATTACTTGTCCATGTAAAACCATATTAAATATAATTTTCACCATCATTTCTTTTCTTTCTTCTTTCGGTACTTCTTGCATCATTTTGCGTTGAAGTGCTTATACGCAACGACAACGCCGATGAATTTGTATTAGCCCTAGGCTTAAGAAGATTTTTACTCGTATCAGATTAATTACTGATATTCAGTCACTTAGCTATTGTAAGGGTGACAAAAATTATTAATTTGTCTAAAAACGTATTGTTATATCATTGGCACTTCAAAAGTGTTTTCACAGACATAAAGTAACTTAATGAAAACTCGTGCAAGCACTTCAGGTTTTATCGTCATACAATGATATGCTGACCAAAGATCAGTGTTGCCATAACAATGTCAGAAATAATGGTTTGTTATGGAAAAAAGGCTAGGGTACTAGAATAATATATTTTTTAAAGGAAAAGGGTGACTTGTTATTCTTACATATATTTTTATTAAAAAAAAAAGAATTTTTAAGCCAAATGACAAAATATTAAGCCAGATCTGATGTGCGTCTAAATCTCGAATGAAATGTAACATGACGTCATGTTGGTATGACGTCATCGAGCTCATTGGTGCCAAGTTGGTGTAGTTAAACTGCGACGAATCTAACTTAACGTAACACTTACCAATTATAATTGTCATAAATATAATTATACTTCATACAACTACACTTTGAAATTGGAATAATTGATACTGCATCTAATTGCATCACAATACTTCAAATTTGTACAAGTTTCAGCTATGACGTTATGTTTCATTTCGTTCGAGGTTTAGCTGCAAATTCAGACCTGGCTTTTAAAAAACAGTTGGCACCACTACCCAGGGTTGACAGATGTTTCCTACGAAAATTGGCCTGGCATGGCCTAGCGCGTTAAGGCGTGCGCTTCGTAATCTGAGGGTCGCGGGTTCGCGCCCGAGTCGCGCCAAACATGCTCGCCCTCCCAGCCGTAGGGGCGTTATAATGTTACGGTCAATCCCACTTTTCGTTGGTAAAAGAGTAGCCCAAGAGTTGGCGGTGGGTGGTGATGACTAGCTGCCTTCTCTCTAGTCTTACACTGCTAAATTAGGGACGGTTAGCACAGATAGCCCTCGAGTAGCTTTGTGCAAAATTCCAAAACAAACAAACAAACCTACGAAAATTACTTGGATCTCTTGCACTCCAATGACGCATGCGATATTGAGATGGTGCCATATCTACTAGCAACCAATGGTGTCATGGTCGAAGTTAATTGAGATTGTATTAGCATTTTCACCGCAAGAACTTCCCTTAAACTAAATAAAATTGTCTGGCGTAAAGCAGAATAAAATATTAAAAGGCCCAATACGCGATAAACGTGTTAAAGGTATAGTTTACTTTTTTTAGTACATTTTTATTCAGCTCTTTATAATGACTAAATAAAAACTAATAATTAATTATTATTGTCCCAAGCATCACAGATACCTTACAAAAACTAACCAGAAGAGACGAATAAATTACATTGGCTATACACTTTTCTTTCATATATTTATACTTGATTAAATCACTTTAAAAAAACACGGTAAAAGTAGAGTTCACTGAAAATCCAAAGTACTTCACAGGTGTGCAAGTTCACGTTTTTGTAACTGTATATGTATCAACTACTATGTGTACACGTGTGTGTGTTTTCGCATAGCAAAGCCACATCGGACTCCCTGCTGAGCCCACCTAGAGAAAGTTTGTTTGTTTTTTGAATTTCGCACAAAGCAACTTGAGGACAATCTGCTCTAGCCGTCCCTAATTTAGCAGTGTAAGACTAGAGGGAAGGCAGCTAGTAATTACCACCCAGCCAACTCTTGACTACTCTTTTACCAACGAATAGTGGGATTGACCGTCACATGATAATACCCCACCGGCTGAAAGGGCGAGCATGTTTGATGTGACAGGGATTCAAACCCCCTACTCTCAGGTTACGAGTCGAGCGCTCTAACCACCTGGCAATATCGGGCTCGCATATAGAGGTTTTGCGTGAACCTATTAGTGTCACGTGACCACAACGAGGTTTGTAAACATACCGCCATATTGGGTGGCAAGTATCCCGCATGACTGAACGAGTTAACAACTGCTCTATTCAGTACTATTCACATGTAAATGGCTGCCGCTGGCCAGAAAACAAATGTTGGTACCAGTCGAATATTCATGACATTTATGACCTCCTGAAATATGCGTGATACTGTTGAGGTGTGCAATCCAAATATGTATCCTAAGAGCTGCAGTGGCACATCCAAACGCAGTCTCATGAGTGTCAATATGAATTGTTGAAATTTAGAGACTGACTGTGTATCTCGGAAATATCTGTAAATTTGGTTGAATATGATCATCATCACTGCATATGACGGCAGACCTGTACAGTATTTGACCTTCTCGTCGTCATTTGCAAAAGTAGCATCTTCGAAACAGTTCGCTTTTGCTATACTTTTATAGTGGAGGACTTCATTCCGCAACTGTTGGCATTCAGATTCAAGTCTAACTAAGTCTGTGAATGATATTTCCGTCTGCAATCATGTCTCAGTTGTATATTGTGATGTACAAAAGTCAAAATTATCACATGTAGCTTCAAGTTCATCAGCAGAATCAGTACAGCTGCTATCAGTGGCAGCAGTGCCAGCAGATTCTATGAAAGCAAGGCCAAGCAGCCCAGCAGCAGCTTCATGTCTCTTTTGTTGTTCTTTTCTCCTTTTGGTCACTTCTTTCCTGTTTTCATATTTACACAATTCAGCAGCTTTCCTTCTCTTCAGGGGAGAACGTGTAAAATGAAATATGGAAGGTACATAGTCAGGTGATAGGGGATCATCACTCTTCGTCCCTGAAACAGAGTACAATAATTTTGTTAAGATATAGACCTACAGGCATGATCAGATAATATTTATATATATAACACATACACTGTACACTTTTAACTAAATATATATATATATATATATATATATATATATATATAACTGAATATGCTGAACATTGTTTAACAACTGAATGTACAGCCAACAAAGTAGTTATTTGCACACTTTTTAATCTTGTGCCAGTTGTGGTTTTCTGATGAATCACTTAAATTGGCCCTTTAAGAGATATTAACATTTTGTCTTAATGTACAAATGGCTATATAACCTATTCATCATGAATAATATTGTTCCTTCAGTAAATTTACTATTCAGTAATTTAAAAGTAAAAGAAAAGTGTGCAAAAAAAATTTCTTTGACTGGTGCTGCAGTGTGCTCTGCTGTACATATATCATGCGTGTAAGTTTCAATTTATTCAGCCTGGCTATAGATGAATTATACATACCTGACACAAAATGTTTACTACAAAGTCTGGTGTGCTTTGTGGGTGTCCAAGTTTTCCTATTGACAGCTGCAATCCATCGTCTTCTCCGGTCGGGATCTTTAGGAAATCTGTAGTATGACACATTTTCCACCTGTCCATGTCGATTTGAACAGTTAAATGCACAACACGAATATACCATCACGTACTTTTGACTATGAATCACCCTTGTGTCGGAATATAAACACACCGAGCGTGCCATCCATCATGGCGGTCAGCAGTAACTAGGTCAAGAGTGACGTCACACGCAAAACCTCTATTCTTGACGTGTATTGCGTAAATTCTGCCTGTTCTCGAAATTTGTAGAAAATTCTTGAGAGTAATAATCAACAGTATTTGTTTTATAAAAACGTTAGCGTGCCCAAACACTGTTGAAACATCTAGAAATTCCCATTATTGGCATATGAAAAAGCTGAATCACCATAAAACAATTATTAATATTATTATTGCTCAGCTACAGTCAGTGTGCTTTTGGCCTGGGAAGCTATAATCGTGATTAATACCTATAAATCGGAAAACTACACAATTGGATCAGGAAAGTTTGTAGACTTCTCGCATTAGAAACTGTTCAAATTCAGTGAATTAACTTCAGACGTTAGTATTTCTACAAGAACATTAAATACCTTCAATGCCGGAAAAAGTCAGCTGTATGAGGCTAATAAAGTTTGTTATCTTGAGCGAGGTGTATGTGACTCTATAAACTCAGAATTATAATACTTTGCTTGTCAATAGAATATTTAATTCTAGGCCGGATATAAGACTCAGTATTGTCTAAGCTTATAAGAGTGTTGTACATAAATCATTATTTGCAATAACTTAATAATAACCGTTGTTACATATTGTATTGTTTTTTGGGTTATATATATATATATTTGTGTTAAAAAAGAAGATTGTTTCTATCAATCTTGTTGACAAATATCATAAATTCGATACATGTTAACATTTAACTAAATTCTAAATCAAAATTTCTGGTAATGGTAATATGTAACAGACATAATATAATAAATCGGAGATTCGTCTGAAATAAATTATAATAGGTAACAGTTACTACGAAAGCAAGACTTTTGCAGTTGAGGGGGTCGGTCGAACGACGACTGGTGCCACAATATTCTTAAAACTAAACGTTCTACTTTATTCTGATTTTATAAATTAAATGCTTGACTTTTATGTAAATAACGTAAATTTTTTAATCAGAAGAAAACGTTCGCTTCAAAAGAAAAGAGATTCTACCACATACTCTAAAGTGTTGACTATACTCATGACACTAGAATAAAAATTTAAATATATGCTAAGAAAACAAAACAATGAGCCTACCATCAAGAGAATATTTATAACAATAATGCAGCAGCTTTCTGACTTTTAAAAAGTAGAAACAAGACGCGAATTAGCCACAAAAGTGAAGGAACGCTAAAAACTTCCTTTGAAGTGCATGAACACAAAAGTAACAACAGCCTTACGTTTCACTTCTGAAACTCATCGTACTGAAACATGAACCGAAGATTGATAAAAATACTCAGAGACAATTACCATTCAATGCTACCTCGAAACCTACTATTAACAAACATGTTCTTACCATTTTGTTGATTTTTTAAAGTTACATTTTCCATAGATTATAATTTAACGTAGTCATACATACACACACACAAATTATAACGCAGTAAATACAAAGCAAAGTGTAAAAAGCAGGTAAAACGACAAAAATATTTACACACACACACACATATATAGTTTGCTTGCTTTGTAAATAGAACGGTAGGGTTTAATAGCAAGTGTTGAACAATAACGCGAAGCCTATTAAGGGGAAGAAATTGATAAGAATGCCGTATTAATAACATTTTAATTGTCAACTCAGTTGGTTTACATTGTTTAAAGTGCCTTAGGCTTGGCTAAGGTGTTATTGATACTGTTGTATAAAATACGTTTTGACTTATTTTACCCGTTTTTGTAATTTTCTTTCTCTTAATTTACCGACTGACTTTTTCCATTGCCACTTTAGCAGTACAGTAGCTCACAAAATTGCTCGTATTTATAAATAATTTCCGATAAGCCTATTGAAGACTGTTTGTTTGTTTTGAATTTCGCGCAAAGCTATTCGAGGGCTGTCTCGCTAACCGTCCCTAATTTAGTGGAGTAAGACGAAAGGGAAGGCAGCTGGACGTCACCACCCATTATATCTAAGTTAGAACAGAGCTTGTAGTAAAATAACAACAAACACAATCATAAACAGCGATTCATACTTGTATTATTAAAAAGTATCGAACACTCTCTCAGTTGACATACAAGACCCGGTGTTTGGCTTAACGACGAGTGAAACGAATTTCTTATGAGCACTTTTACTTGTTCTTTTACACACTGCATCGTACAGGTTCGTAAAGTTTCCCTTACCAATCCACCTGTCTTATCAAATTGCGCAAGCTACTCGAGTTTGAAATGGGGTATCTTGCACTTGTACAGTCCTTTCGTTCATGTTCTATGGAGATGAAACAATAACAACACGTTCAGAGCTAAGACATATCCGCAACAGTAACGCTACCTCACGCTTCGTCACAAACACATATAAACAGTATAAAGGTTTACAATTTACAGTAATTCTCATTGTTATTATTTACAAATTGAGGCTAATATTTACATCAAAAAGAAAGAAAACTTTAAGATACTCCCTTAAACAGCACATATAATTTAAATTTGTTTCAATGCGTTGTAAAACTAATACTTTACAAAACTACAGTAATTTAGTTTACATAAAATTCTATGGTCACAGGTGAAATCCAAAAGAGAATCTGTGATGTAGAGACTTAATACAATCCTTGCTGTAGTCTGCAGTTTTGCTTATTTGATACTTAGCAGAACAAATTGAGTCCCCAAAACAAAGAAATAACATCATCATTATCATAAAATGCAGAATGTGTATATAACACGTATGGCGTTTTAAGTCCGTTTTATCTTACCATATACAAACATTCACGCACACACATAAACACAATGTTATACAAGTTACTATACACAACATACATTTTGAGTCCGAGTCTTTAATTCATATAATTATACGACCACGTGTACACAAATTTTCTTTGCTGAAATTTTGCTAAATTCGAACCAGTACCACGAACGTTGCTTTCAAATTCTTAGTGTTTCTAGAAAATCGATATCATTCGATCCAAAGCAATAGGAAGCGTCAAGGCCATGGCTCCTACCATTTTTTCACGAATGTGTAGTTACAAGTTATGTATTAAAACTTGTTTCTTTTAATTCAGTATACTATGTTGTGTGTATGCTCAAAACTCAAACTTAGAGTATTAACTGTTTTAAACCTTCTGGTGAACATTCCCCCAATATACCCCTATAATGGCAATGACATATTCGCTCTGAAATTTCTCGCCTTGTAATTGCAGTTTAATTATTATACCATTGTATTACAGGGAGCAATAATTCTAATTAAATTTGGAGAAAACATATCACAAACCTAGTCTGTTCAGCCCGTGACTGAAATGTCCTCGGTGATCACCAGCCACTAAAACGTCTGCAAGAGCTTTAGCATCACTTTCACTGGTCCCTACTTTCGTCATACATCGTTCCATAAATCTGTGAATTTCCGGTAAAGAAATGATATTGCTTCTGCCACCATGTTCTTCAGTTGAGTTAGTGCCTTGGCTCGCCATATTTCTATAATTTTTGATAAAACGCAGCTTTATCTCAAGCTTTTTACCACTAACTGTAAACAGCGTTTCATTAAATAAACATAAGGGTCTCCTAACAACGTGTAGTTCTTTTGTGATCTCCGTGTGAAGCATTCTGTCATGTGCTCAGCAAAACCAACAAGCGCTCGCCGTAATTTGAGATAAGAGGCAAAACGTGTGACCTTGAACACATGTACTCGGAATAGGTCGTCTTGTGTTTTTAGTTCCCCTTCCCTACACTCTCAGAGACCCAGCGCAAATTTGATGACTCATAATGCTAGAAAGCGGGTTTAAACACCTGTAGCGTAAATGTCTTCAAAGGCCACGCCCCTTCCACACTACGAAACAGCTGGATTAAACTTTGCTGAGAAGCACCAAACATAGGATGCAGAAAAGTGGAAGAAGATCTTGTTTTCTGATGAGAAAAAAAATTAATCTGGATGGCCCAGATGGTTTCCAATGTTACTGGCACGATAAGGATATCCAACCGGAGACATTTTCTACACGTCACAGTGAGGGAAGTTCCATCATGATCTGGAGTGCTTTCTCCTTCCATGGACAATGGAGCTTCGAGTTATACAGGGGTGTCAACCAGCAGCTGGCAATGTTGGAGAAAACATTCTTATTGATTAAAGACCCTTGCTTGTGTGAAAATGACTGGATCTTTCAGCAGGACGACGCTGCAATCCACTTTTGATCAGCTCGTATTTAGGCTAATTTTATTGTGTTCACATTTTTCCTGTTAACTGCTAAAAAAGTTTCTTATTTTTATTTTCCCTTTTCTTATTTTCATCTTTCGAAGCTCTACTCAAATAAGTGGTTGAGTCTTACAACGCAAAATGCATATTTGTTCTTTATGTTCATTGGCCTTAAGATTTTGGCCAGCAGTGTATTTTGTGTACGTAACTTAATAAATCGGAAAGTCGTCCGAGATAAATTATAATACGTAACAGTCAATAATCGCGGTTTGTTTCTTACATCACCATGTAAACATTTATATCTAATCCTCATTTGCTGTCAACATTTGTACTATTTCAGTAATTGATTCACTCGTTTAATTCAAAACTCATGGACAACCTTATGTATTTTTTTTATTTATACAAAGGAATCCGTGTTTCCCAACCAAACGTGAATAGATTTAATGGCCTATAAGTCGAATTTTGTTCATATGTGTGTTTTTTATCACGATGTACAGTAAATGTTTGTTTTTTAGTCAATTATGTTAGAATTAACAAACACAAGAATATACTTAATCGTCTGAAGTATCCATTGTGCTAAACTCTCAAACTGTGGTTGATATAACAAAGTTCACATTATCACGACATCCAACACTTTAGACAACTTAAAAAATTATTCACTGTTGAAATTCATTTCATCATCCATTTGGATTCTTCAGGTGTTCCAAACAGTAAAACACATTGTTCAGCCAACACATGAAAGATACAGTTCTAATATGTTAACCGGTGATATAATAAGCTTTGAGTTAATTGTTGAAGTAATCAATAGAAACTAAGAGATATCGGCTACCTTATTCAGTCTCCATGAGAAGACCAGGCATGTTTAGTGTTATTCTCGGGACCCGACATGGCCCAGCGTGTTAAGGCGTGCGACTCGTAATACGAGGGTCGCGGGTTCGCATCCCAGTCGCTTGAATGAAATTATTTAAAAACGCTCACGTTACGAATTATTCCTCAACCTAATATGTTTTCTCACGGATTACTCGTAGGGCAGAGTTAATAATTGAAGATTTTGAAATATCGGACTTTACGGTAGTTTTCCAATCATGTTCCAAATGTGAAGATTGCAAAAGAAAAGAGTAGTTACTCCAAAACGCTTAAAAATATTTAATAACAATACACTATGAACAATAAAGTATGTTGTAATAATACTATGAAACCTAAAATATTGTGTGCAAATAATATTGTGGTATTAACCCATGCCCTAAAATATTCGTCTTGTAAAAGACTTATATAAAATGGATAATAGTTATAATTAACTTGCTTGAGGTAGTTCGCACAATAACAGTTACTTTTTATGAAAGTTGATGATATAAATACAGTGGAATGCCATTAAGCCGCGGACGAATAAACCGCGAAATCGCTTAAGCCGCTGTAGCAAATCTTGTGAGCGAGGATTATCGGGGCTCACCGCTAATTTAAGAACTTATAAAAACGCGACTTACGAATTTAATCAGGCCCGGCATGGCCTAGCGCGCAAGGCGTGCGACTTGTAATCCGCGGGTCGCGGGTTCGCGCCCGCGTCGCGCTCAACATGCTCGCCCTCCCAGCCGTGGGGGTGTATAATGGACGGTCAATCCCACTATTCGTTGGTAAAAGAGTAGCCCAAGAGTTGGCGGTGGGTGGTGATGACTAGCTGCCTTCTCTCTAGTCTTACACTGCTAAATTAGGGACGGCTACCACAGATAGCCCTCGAGTAGCTTTGTGCGAAATTCCCAAACAAACAAACAAAATACGAATTTAATCCTGGCTTTATAACTTCAAGGAGATGTTTAAAAAGGATTTGCTTTAATTTGGAAAATAAATAAAATATATTACAATTGTATCTGAATAGTCTATACATTAATATTATAATGATCACGCAATGGCTTGGATGAGGCTCCTCGGCAGAGCTGTTGGCGACTTCGACTTTTCAGTCACAAAGGTTTAAGCCGCGGACCACTTAAGCCGCGGTTAAGCAGGTTGACCCCCCAAATACCGCGGCTTAACGGCGCTCCACTGTACTTCCTAGACTATTAAGATGTCTGTTATATCCCAATGCTACCTGGTGGGACAGCGACAGGTTTACGGATTGACAGCGCTAAGGTTTGGGACTTGTGTCCATCATGGGAAATCAACAGATAGCCCAATGTGGCTTAGCAAAGGAATACAAAATTTGACAATTAAAGAGGTAAAGATACTTAAGGCGGACAACATTGTTTATATATAACACAAGGTAATACAGATAAACACTTTGGATTTCAACACATTCCATCTTGAGTATCTGCAGCAAAATATAAAGAACTACATCATTCTCAAGTAAAAAACTAAAATACACTGCTACATCAACGATAATTAAAATATAATTTTATTGAAACTATAACAAATAGACGAGTAATAACAAAAATACTGTATGTATTAAACAGCGTGCAGTTTACTTGAATACAGAATGTAAGTTCTGTGTAATGAGCATATTACAACATTGTCTTTTTGTATGTGGACGGGATAAAGCTGTTGAATTGTGTAAGGAATCCAGTAAACTATTTTTATTCTGTAAACTGATGTAGGGGCTAATGAAGATGTCTAATAAACAGGACAAATTATTTTTATTTTCAACCTCACATGTAAATTTAATGGTAGAAAGTTGTGAGTTCAGGTATTCCAAAAATTTTAATTATGAAGAAGAATAAACGTGTCGTCCACATACCTTCTGTAATGTTAGGTTCTTAAGGCAGGTGTCGAGCACACAGGGCATGAACTTATCAAATTTCATTATAATTTGCAAGGCAACACTAATCTCAATCACCGACTGAGTGGTGGGCAGAGCACAGATAGTTCATTGTGTAGCTTTGTGCTTAATTCCAAACAAACTAATATAGACTTTAATTTAAAGATGTTTTACTTCGCTCTACTTCAGTTTAGAGTGAAGTAACTTAAACATATTTGTTGTGCAAATTGATTGAAACAAATGGTCATTTTACAATATTTTCAGCATGGCGGCCGGTGTAGGCTCGCTGGACCCGCTGATTTCCTTTAGTAGTCATTTTTTCACACAGACGGCGTCATTAGCTGTGTTTTGCAGTGCGATCGATCTATTTTTGGGATATATGACGAAATTTTGAAGAATATTAAATCATTCGAAATTGGGTTAGAAGGGCAAGGAGACCAGTCAAAAAACAACTTCTTACCAACTCAATGAAGAAAGAACGGTATCAATGAGGTCTGAAATACAAGAACTGGACGCAAGACCAATGGAGGAAGGTGTTATTCAGTGACAAGACTCATTTCTTCGTACAGGATCAAAGAAGTTTGCATGCTCGCAGATTTCCAGGTGAGAAACTTCGAGAATCTCACATCAATCAGTTTGTAAAACATCCCTTGAAGAAGATGTTTTGGGGCTTTTTCAGCTACTAAGGCGTCGGAGGCTTACATATCGTAGAAGGAATGATGCGAGAACCACAGTACATTGAAGTTTTGCATAGAAGAGTCCTTCCAGAATTGAAAAAGAGATTTCCAGATGGATCTGGCATTTTTCAGCAAGATCTGGTTCCGTGCCACACATCGAAACTTGTGAAGAATTTTATTACTACAACGCAAATAAAAGTGCTGGACTGGCCTGAAAACTCTCCGGACTGAAATCCTATTAAAAATCTTTGGGCGATTTGTGAAGGAAGATTTCGGGGGAAAAGACTGTACTACGAAAGATAAGCTAATTGAGGCCATAATTGAGGTGTGGTATCGCGATCCAAAAATTAGTAAATATTGCAGTCAACTTGTGAACTCGATGCCAAAGTGGATTAATGATCTTCTGAAAAATAAAGGCGTTTATATCATGTATTAATTTGTGAGCAATTTTTGGATTCTCACAAATAAAACGCAAAAAATTTGAAAAAAATCGTAATTTTCCGTCTTGTTTCAATTAATTTGCACAAAGGTGTAGGAAGGTCAAAACGTTTTTCTCTCCTGAGCAATAAAAAGTGTTATTACCCATACCAACTGTTCTGAGATACATTTTTATTTCAAGTGAGTTTCTCATCATCAAGAGGATGCAACATGTTTTTACACACTAATGTTGACTCAGATTAAATGACACTAACCATTATCATCAGCCATTATCCTTTGCCAGTGCTACTATTCTTTTCCTTAAGAATTTTTTTCATATGTACAAAATTAAAAACATTAAAGATATTTCAAATTGCATGAATGAAAATATTCCTATCATGATCAAACAAAACATTTGACACAACAATTTTATATTTGTTATGATATTGAAATTTGCTTATTATTGATAGTTTTACCAACCCGTGATGACTGTACTGTTCTTGTGCTCTTAAGGTCACGTATACCTTAATGAATTAAAATAAGGTGGATACAATTTATATTTCGCTAATTACCTTAGTTCACTCCATAACACTTGTTGTTCATGCAGTGTAATGATATAAATATCGACTTGCTGATTTGTTGTTTTATTAATATCAAACTATTCAGTGGGCTATTTGTTCTCTGTCTGCTGAGTGGTTTCATACCCAGGATTTTAATATTGTATTTTATAAACTTACTGTTATACACCGAGGGATAAAAAAAGCATCTCACAATAATTGGTCTTTGTCGCAGTCACAAGTGGTGAAGATGATGATATGAAAATTATAGCAATTGGTTTCTGTAATGATACTTCTACAGTATAATAGTTGGTGACGATGGTATCATCAGTCATAATAGTCGTTCCCTTGAGTGATACCCAACCACTAGCTCAGTGGTGAGTCTGCGTAATTATGACGCTAAGAATCGGATTTCAATACTCACGGTGTTTACAGCAAATATAGACCATAGTGTAGTTTTTTGCACAACTGCAAACAAACTAAACCTGCGGTTATTAACTTCAACATAAGAAGTGATGAAAATAGTGGTATCAAAAGTCAAAATTGTTTTATATAGTGATCCTTGTACATGATAACAGTTAGTACTGATAAAGATATCACTTTAATATAGTTCACATGAATACAGTTGTTGTCCAAGTGACTGAGAAAATAAATAGTGTCTCAAATATTACAACCACTCCTATATCCTTATCCCAGTCGGTCTGATGAACCCTTTTGTCGGGTGAAAGGCATCGTCAGTTATGGATATGAAAGATACAGTGTGGTTGCGATGTTTTATACATTATTCTATATTTTTTATCCTAAATTATATGAATTGGATAACTATAAGAAAGGACAAATATCTAATTCTTAACATTTGCATTTAAAATTAGTTTGAATTCAAATTTTATAACACGTATTAATTTTCATTTAGAACTTTTATCTTAATTTTTTAAGTTGTTGAAGAGGGGTTAGGGTAATAAGCTAACATTATGTTATTGCCCATCAACATAATACGTGATATAACAATACTCGCTAGCTAAAGATTGTGTTAAACAAGGTATAAAATAGTATGGTGAAGTGTGACAATGCTTAATTTTGATGTACTGTAAAAAAATGGCATTAATAATAATAATAAGATCTGGTAATTTTAACATTCGTAACAATTAAAACTCGGAAACGTTTAAATTGGCCTATTAGTATTACCGGACAGGTACTATTAATGTACGTAATTCCATAATGATCTAGGAAGGCCGAAACGTTGTTCTCTGCTTTATGAGTGAGTGTTAATACCCATGTCAGCCGTTTTGAGATACATTTTATTTCAACTAGGCTCCTCGTCATCAGGAAGTATTATTAGTATTACAAATAAGTTAAAAAATTACAAAGTAATTTTGTCTGTAACTTAGCATAAAAAATATCGCTCTTTAAAGTTTGATGGCGGAATGAGGGATACTAGTTTATTCGAAGGAAGTATGAGTATGTTAACGTTATGGGCTTTTACTCAAATAAATTGAAACGAAGGAGAAAAAACTAAATGTTTTATTTAATAAGCTGAAATAAGCATTTCGAGAGAAAAATTGTTTTTGTTGTTATTGCTAATAATTCCTAATAGTAATAATTATTGATACAACGATGTACTGGATTCTGGAATTGCATCTAAACACATCATCAGAACTTTTAGGTTTTTCAGTGACTTCCATATTTTGTTAATTTTGTGTTAACTTACTTTTAAGTATTGAAATACTAATAAATAGTTTGATATTTTTAGTAGGAACTTCTATTGTATATCATTATAGTAATGAGTAATAAGTAGGCAGTTTGCTTTCTAACATTTTTCACACATAAAAAACTTAAAAGAGGTAAAAAACAACTGTATTGTCTGTATATATATTTACTTGAACGTTGTAGGAAGTAAGTTTGAAGTGGTAATGCCATAGCCACATTGTTATTTGTCTGGGGGCATGCTTCCAAAGAAAGGTTTGGAAAGTTTAATCTTATGGGGTTGAATGTTGAACCATTTTAACTACAAATACTGCATACACACAACATAACGTGTAGAATTAAAAAGTAGTAATTTTTAACACATAAGTTATAGATATAGATGCCATAAAAAAGAAAAAATTGTCAAGCCATGGTCACATTGGTCTTACCATTTTCTTCAGCACTGTTGAATTGAGTGGTGTAATGTGAAAGAGATTTAATACTTAAGATTCTCCATTTTTCAGTAAAATTTATCAAAGAAATAGTTTTTTAAATAAAACTTAACTACTTGAATGCTTTATTAACTTAAAGACTCCATCAAGGTTCCAGTTTATGTTTTTATCCTCTCTTAAAAAATATTATTTTTGCTAAAGAGAAGTATTTTTTTCCTCTTGTTCAATAGGTATGTATAATACACAGCCTCATTTGTCACTGTTGAAAACAATATTAGCTCTCAAACGTTTAATCTGAATGATCATCATAAAACCAAGTGTTGAAGCTTTCACTTCTAAATTTGTATGACTAGGTTTTTATACTAGAGTAATAAGAAAGCCCCTTATATTTCATACTATATCTTTAGAATGTGTACTTTAACTTCTAAACTAAGTTTATTTAGATCCAGATAATTGTCGTTATACTGCTAGAGATTTTCTCACTTCCAAACCTATCCTAGACAATCTTTATATAAAGTCTTGAAGTATCCTCATGTAATTAACTTTATAACATGTTGAATTGTGTGATATACGTATATACTGAATTGAATGTGAACACGTGTATCAAGTGTTATTTAAACTTCACTTTAATGCCAGTTGAAGCATAATGATTGATAAGTGTTGACTAATTTTAACCCTTGTACTGCAGCTGTTTTAAATGCGCCAAATATTTTGTGAGCCATATGCTGTATATAGCACACTTGCATTTAAGTTCTGGAAGCATACTGCACCCTATTTAGCATATCAGTAATCAGTTGGCTAGAAAGCCTATTTATAGCATCCACATGTGCTAAAGATTTAGTATTACTGATTAGTTTAGGATTATTGCTGATATAGTAGTTAAAAATACCTTACTAATAAAATAAGTGCTATGGGCTAGTCTTTAGCTCAGTTGGTAGAGCACTCATCTAGCAATTGAAAAGTTTAAGTTTCATAGATAAAACAAGGAAATGTATATACCATGAGAACAGAAAACTAACAAAGAAACACAGGTCATTATTTACTTCAATCAACTGTATAAGTTCAGTGCCATATTTTCATTACACAAAGATGTATTATAACAAACAGAAAGCCAATAATTAAGCATTAATTAATCAGATAAGAATTATATTAGCATCTTTTATGTGGTCCTGATTTCTACTTCTGTAACATGGAGGATTTGTGAAAGGATGGGACACCTACAGTGTCTCTGGGTGCTATTTCTGAAGATATCACCTTCAAAGGATATACCTATTGCAGTTTCTTACAGTTATAATAATTATTTTATATCTACACTGTTCTGTTTTTATTGTTGATAGTTATATTAGTTTATAAAATCAGTAAACATATATATATATATATATGTATGCTAAGGATAATTTCTGAAGATACTTAAAAGTTATTCAGAACATGTTTTAAGGTGAAAACAAGACAGTAATTCTACAAAATAAAGAAAAATTTGGTTAAAAAAAAAAAAAGGGTTAGACTTGTTTTTGTCTGTGTGTGTGTGTGTGTCTATATATATTCATAATGAGGTGAAACCATCTTAAATTATAATATTACAATGTGTATATATCACAAATATGATAATGATTCATAATAGGGATTGCAAATAGTTGCATGAAACTAGTAGAATGTTCAGACAAAAAAGCACCTTAAACAGTAAAGATTCAGTTCAAATAGCTCCTTAAAAAGCTTTACCACTGACTGCTAAGACTACACATATGAAAATACACAAAAAGAAATCACACATGTTATACTTGCAAGGATATGAAAATCTGTTCAAAATGGTTAATTTGCAATTATATTATTTATTATTTTACTGGCCTAAACAAAACATGGCTTGGTATATTGCACACAAATATTTTGTGGAATACTAAATAAGTTACTGTGAAGGTTGTAGGGACAATTAAAAGTTGATTATTTTCTGCTGTATTTTTATATAAGTTGAAAAATCATCATTATTTTAGTATAAACATTATCTTTGTCCATATTCTTAAAATATCTCGGGTTCCTTTAAAAATCTTACATACAAGGGGAAATGGGAATTACTAGCCAATTATAAATAAGGATCAGATGAGTGTAACATGTAGATATTTAATGCTTTGTACACTACAGTTGGGTCTGTAGAGAGCTAGCCTCTATATTATATATGAAATGAAGGAGTTATAAAACGTAATATTAAACCTATGACACATGTTTATAAAATAATTACTTTAAAAGATTGCATGGGTAATTTTAAAATGAATGTTTTTTTTATGTATATGTTTTATTTGGAAAGGCTGCTTTTCTGCTGGTAGAACTTTATACGTTTATAAATATATTTGTCTTGTAATGCATTATATATAAAGGATTTAGTGACACAGAATTTATGAGTGCTAATTCTCTTTTCAAACAAATTTCCTTGACAATCTTTAGCTGCTGCTTAACATTCTACATCTTGAACTCATGATCAACTCATCAATTGTTATAGTAAATAATCACGAACCACATTGGTTAGCAACAAGATATGTTTTCTGTCATTACAATGTATAAAGTTAGCCATTATATCAAGTAATTTTTTTGTCTATAGTTGAGCATGAAAAAAGCCAGAAATCAAAATGTATAAAAAAAATTTAAAAACCTGCAAATATGGATAATAAAAAAAGTTAAGAAAGTAAGGGTGGAAATACTTCAGACATACATCAGAGATACTCATAATGCAAAATTCTATTTTGACTGATTTGTAATTCTAAATAACAGATGAGTGAAAATAGGGATTTGCAATTTGAGCAAACAATGCCAACAGTAACTTGTTTACCTACTTTTTACAATCCTCGTATGAATGTTTTAAATTCGCAGCTATTTATTTGTTATATGTACATATATATTAGTATAGTGAGATAACATTGTACATGACAAAACTTATAATACCTGAATTCTGTGCCAACTATTAATTTAATGAGAAGTTTAATAAAGTTGTGTTCTTCTAATAATTAAAAATTAGTTGTTGGCTGAAGAGCAACTTTAATGTTGCAAGAATGTACCTGATATTTATATAAATATTTAATCTTGAGCTTATGCCTTTTATTATGACTCTTTTTTTTTTTGTTTCTTGATATGCTAAATTTATTATACACATAAATATACAGACAAATGCACTACAGTTCAAAGGTTTGAATGTAGATACGTTTTTGCAGGTTCATTGGTGAAATTAAAATAAACACACTGGCAATCAGGTCATTGATTATAATACTGATAAAGACTAAATATTTTTTAATATGTACAAATGCAATCATAATCTAATTACTTATACTTAAACATTACCAAAACAATTTGGTCTTAATGACTGTAGTGTACATTCATGGCATTCTGTACTCATGTATGTAGAAAAATGTCTTTTTCCAAACTTGTAAATAGTAGTATAATTCAATCAGACATGTATTTTTGTTAAACACTTCAACGATTGTCTTTGATAGTTTCCTAGATGTTGTTTAAGATGTTCTATTTTTTTTCAGTAAAGATTTATAAGTTATCATAATGGTGATTAGATGTGTTGTAGTAGATATTTTGTAATTTTTGTGTAATTTTAATTAAATGTAGACAAAAATTATATCCTACAGATTTGTGTATCTCTGGACCTATCAGAAACTCTTAAGAAATGAAAAATGCTAACACTTGTTAGTAAAGCAGTCTCCTACCTCTGGGGCAGCCCTAATTTAGTTGATTCTAGCAATGACAGACAGAATAATGTTCTCCCTAATGTTGGATTGGGTGACCCATATGATATACTTCATGAACAGAAAGAGTATGTCTTTATCTTTTTTTTTTAACTGTGTCATTGTAAAAATATACATGTCTGTGGATAAATGAAGTAAGGTTGTTTGATATTTGTTTTTTACCCAGAAAAGAAGTTTAAATAAAATCTTGTACTATTTACTCATAACTCATAACTTAGGATAATCAATATTTACTTGAATTATATTTGTAAAAACGTTTTATTACACAATTTCTCATTAAAGATTTTGATTAGAAGTCTAGGGTAATTCAACAAAACAAAAAACCTGCTTATTCAATGAAAACTTTATTTGCAGTATATACATCATATAAACACATCAGAGTTAGATGAACTTATAACAACAATAAGTAAAACATCCATGTTTATTTAGACGTGTATTTATATGTACGTCAAAGAAATAGTTCTATGAAAATATTTTAAAATATGACAAATTTTATATTTTCTTTTCTTTCGTATTGTAATATTATTCTGCTCAGTTAGTACTCATGTTTTTGAAGCAATTCAACAGTCAATGTAAACTTAAATAATGTGGAAAAAGAAGTGAATACTTTATTTATTTTCATACTTTTCTTTCAAGACTTTCAATTAATTATTGGAAAGTTTATGGGAATTTGTGTCTAAAATCTTAACTAAAAAAAAGAAGAAAAATAGTCTCTTTGGATGACATGTTAAGATGCATTTAGAACCAATTCTGTGAATAGCATCTTACTTTACAGCATGAAAGTTTGGTTTGTTACATGTAGTTTGAAGGAATTGTCTTGATACAAATATATGTGGTATTAATTTACACTTATATTTGACAGAGTACAGTACGTTAGGCTGTGATAGAGTTATACAAAAAATAAACTGAACACAGACGGCAAGTGAAAAAACAAACAAACAAACATGAGTCAAAAAATTTAAAAACTCAATATTCTTCAAATTAAAAGAAATATTCTTGAGCTTTATTTATACTGGGTGGCTTCTAGGTTTGATAGACATATTTGAAGCTAGCTGTTGGACATATTCATACTATATTAAGAAAAGAGCAGGAATTCTATATTCTCTACATCATTAACATTTTCTTTTATACATTTCTAAAGAAGACAAATTTTTAACTCCTAGTAACTTGTACGAGTCTCTTTATCACCCCCTCCAATTGATTATAACCTCACTTTGAGAGGTTGTGACAGTGAAACATGGCCAATAAAATGTAAGCTTTACAAAATAATCACTGTGATATTAGCCTTATCCAAGCTAGAGGTTTAAATCAAACTTATGACCTTTCATTATTGGTTTACAAAGATTTCTCTAACTCTATGTAGAACACCTGCATAAAAAATTCAATAAAAAATTTGACTGAATGTGTGTAAAGATATTTTTTTCTTATTTGTGGAAAGATGAAATTAGCCATTTCATGTGCAACAAATAGATCTAAAATTTAGTGTGTATGCTTTTTCAAAACGCCTAGATTTTTGTTTCATTTGTATTTTCTATTCACATAATTTTGCATCTCTATTAAGAAATGTTTCTCATAATTTTCTTACTTATATGTATAGAACCCCAGTGGAACGAGAAAAAATATCATTGCATGGAAAAGTAACCCATATCAGAAAAAGTGATAGCTATGGTCTTATAAATGGGCATATATACTTTAAATTTGAATCAGTTATTGGTGCTGCTCAGCCAAAAATTGGAAACATTGTATCAATCTCTGCTTCTCGCAACAAGAAGGAAGATTCTTGGTGTGCTGATAGTGTTCAGGTACTGAGTGAATCGTGGGACTTTGACGATACCAAAGAAAAATGTGATAAACTGATTACCAAATGTGCAGCTGAAGCCAACCGAGATGATCACAGAATACTTCATAGCCCAGGAAATGGACAGTACCAATCTGTTCTTGCTGTGGTAACATCGATGAATGGAAAACATGGCATTTTAAATGAAACAACAAAGTTCACATTGCAGGTGTGTTATGAACTGACCAAAAGTTTAATTTTTTTACTTCATGTTTATTATATTTCTTTAAATTGAAAAACACTTGGGAGTTATGAAAATAAAATTTATGAAAAAGATTTTATTAAACAAAAAATAGTAAACAATTGATAAAAACTCATATTATTACTGTAGTGAATTTTTTAATGGAAATTCTTAAAAGTTGTAAGCTTTCATGTGTAGTGTAGTATATGTGGGTGAAATTAGAAGTTCATTCATTAGGAATATACATATTTAAATGTACCAGCTCAGACTTTCTCAGAACAACTAGATTGCTGCTTGTGTATTTTCATAAATATTTATATATTTTTGCAGATGAGCAAATGGTAATTTAGTTTTAAAAATGTTTAAAATGTTTTATCCTGCATTGGCTCATATGATCATAATCACAGTGATTTGCCAAAATAGGGATAAAGTTTTAAGTAACTCAGTTTTATTAATTTGACTTCATTATTTCTATACTTTGTACAGCATTAAAACTTGTTTATATTACTATAGCTAGCTATCTTATGTACGTTCAGTCCCTGTTGGTCCTCATAAAATGTTTTAATTATACTTGTTCCTACTAAATTACGAGTGTAACTTAAGTGATTTCAAAAAGTGGAAGCATTTGGTTATTGGTTATATAAAATGCACATGTGATGTGGTTCATTATAATCTTCAGCAGGTTCTTTTAAGCTGTTTTGAGTACTTTTGAAAAATACATTTATATTAATTGAGTAAAATTACTCAAGATAACTTCAAATTCTTGAGTAATCAAGACTTGTTCTTCCTGTGATTCCAGGATATAGCTAAAATAAATTTTGGTGTCATTGGAAATATTATTTTATCACTAAAAGATGCATCTTTCTCTAAACATCTGAAAAACCTAAACTTACTTTCATATAACATTAATTTTTAGCCGTTAAAGTTGTGATTATTTGTGAAAGCAATTTAATTATCAATTTCTGTGTCATATCAGAATATTGCAGTAGACTTTAAACCATTTCCTGGTGATTGGGTTGTTGCTGATATTGTGACTTGTGAAGATAGTGAAACTGTTAGTGTATTAAGAATCAAACCATTGAGGCAGAACAGTACTGTGGGGAAAGTCTCTTCAGTACAACATGATGGAGGTATTGTTGATGGAGAGGTAAGTAAAACATCTTATATTCAGTTAGTCATACTGTTATTGTATCAAATAAAGTGGTCACAATGCAGTGTATATAGTCATTTTTTAAGTAAAATATAATATTGTATCACAAAGTTCAGACACTGATCTAGAAGTTTGAGTGCTTTCAGAATCATTAATACATTTCATTAAATATCAAACTATTGTTAAAGGTAAGTCAGGATTAAAAATTAAAGTATTTTTTCATATCAGTTTCACAGAAATTAAACTTTATAAAAAATTAGTTATTGTTAAAATGGAATATGTAATCCATATTATAAGATGAAAATTTTTATGCATTTACTTGTATTTATCTTTAGATAGTTTACTTTTATTCAGCCTGTGATATTAAATACCATCCACAAAGAGGAGATTCTGTTATTGTCAAAGCAATAGAAAGTGACCAGGGTAGATTCCAGTGGCGAGCTTTGTCAATAAATCCAAAGAAAGTGTCGGAACCTTCACTGAGGTATGCCATTATTTCTACATTGTAATCTTCAAGTTCCATTTTCAATGTAACCATTTCAGACATAATATTTAATATCTTAGGTACTTTTAAAAAGTGTACATTACAACCACAGTAATTTTTCCATTGTAATGTTGATATGTGCATTTTATTAAGAAATTTACACTTCTTTTTTAGATTAATGTATGTTCTTACTTATTTTTTTGTACTATAATTTTTTATTTGTATGACAACTGAAGAATAAGATTTTCTTTATATGCCTTTCTATAAAGTTATATTGGAGAGTGAATTAATTTTTTCAAGAAATATACTTTTCTTTATCTGTAAAATATTTTGTCTAGAAATTTTGAATACATCCTACTTATTGAGACTAAATTTTCATGGTTAACAAACAGGAATTTCAGTTGTTATATTTGATGAAATATAATTTGAAATAATACTTGAACTAAAGGTGTTACATCAGCATTTGCAGTTTTCATAGATTTATCTTAAGTCTTAAGAACAGTGCATAATTTGAAAAATGAAAAGTATTTTGGTATTTCTTTTTTTCTTTTGTGCCATTCTTACATGTAGTTATGTAATGGGAAAAAAAACCTTATTAAATATAGCTCCCTGTATTCAGTGCATAAGACAGTTATATTTTTGTTTGGTTTTTAGATAATAATGACTCATTATTGTACGTGATGTATCAGTGATCAAATATTACGAACTGTTGATAAATATGAGACAAAAAGAAAGGAGTTTCTGTTAAAACCTGCAAGATTGGGTATTGATGATAGAAAAATGTTAACAGTTTCTCTGTTGCATTGTCCATATTGTTGTGCAAAAAATAAAAATTGTTTTTCATTTTGTAATACATACCATAATTACATTAACCTACTGTTTTATACTGTGGAAATGAAATTTCTAGAGCATATTGCTACAACTTGGAGTGTAATAAGTTTTAACATGTACTATCCAAGAAACATAAATAATTTCCTAGGTTTGATAATGTATGCATTATGAATTATTTGTCATTTGTCAGTAATTGTTTATGTACAAACAAATTATGACTAATCTTATATAACCATCATAATTATAATATCTTTAACAACTGTTTTCTTAAAGATTTCATACTTGGAAGTCACCGACTCAGAGCAGTTTCATGCTTGAACTGTTGTCAGACAAAAACAGTATTACCATATCTTCACCACTGGATTTTCAGAATATTCACTTAGGGACAAAAAAGTATATTACTGCTTGGATAAGGTAAACCATTTTTAACTGTTTAGATGTTATTATCATTGTGTTTTGTTGTCTTTATGCTATAACTGTTATAAAATTTGAAATTGTGAAATCTCTTTTCTTATGAATAGGTGTGTATGACTTGCCTAGCTAGCAGATAGCATTTTCTATTTTGATACTAACCTCCAACATACTCAATAAACTGCAGTAATTATTTGATATTTTAGATATCCACTTTAGTTTTGGAAATTAATGTTGATTGGACCATTTTTAATCTTAAACCAACTTTTCTATGGATAAACAAAGAAGAATTTGCTCATCAAGGCTATTCAATTTTCTACCACCACTCTACTCCAACTTGCATACAGAAACCCCCTTTTCCTATATCCAGATCAAACCTATACAAATTTCATCCATTCTTCTCTTAAGCACATTCAGTGTTGTAGCTTCTGCCACACTTCAAGGAATGTTATGTCATAGACTTACCACCTCTTTGGAAAGGTAATATTGTCATAACTGTAGTAAATGGAAGTCAAACAGGATGACTGCTTTAATTTTGATCTTATTGAGAAAAACTTGATATTTAAAAGCAGTAAGGCTAAATACTCCACACACTATTTCCCCCAAGAGCATGAAGAAGGTTACAAATTGGATATGTGAGCCACTCACTGCTATTTTTTGTCAGTCCTTGAATAGTGAGCATGCACCAGAGGATTTGAATGTTAGCTAAGTAACTTCTTCCTTGAAGGGAGGTGATAAAAAATTGTCTCAGTAATTATAAACCCATTAGTCTTACATCAGTTGTGGGAAAAGTTTTGAAAAGTCTGTTAAAAAATACTTTGCAAAGTCATTTAACAAAGTTTAGAATTTTATTGGATAGTCAACTGTCACTGAGAGAAAAATCTTACCTTACAAATCTTTTGACATTTTATTAAAAGGTTACTGTTTATGTGGAAGAGGATAAGGGTATAGATTTGATACATCTGGATTTTCAGAAAACATTTGATAAGGTACCGCATAAAAGGCTTATAAATAAAATAGAGGTGTGGGAGATAAGTTAGCAAATGCAATAGAAAAGTGGCTGGATGGAAGAAAGCATAGGGTTGTTACAAATGGAGGTCAGTCAAACTGGATTAATGTCACAAGTGGGGTACCTCAGGGCTCAGTTTTAGGACCTGTGCCCTTTTTTGAATTACATCAATGATGCAGATGAAGGAAGAGTCAATAAATTACTTGAATTAGCTGATGATAATAAGGTTTGGGGTGTTGTTAACTTTGAAAAGGATGTTGCTGATTTACAAAAGGATTTAGATCATTTTGTGAGCTGGACAAATAAACATCAGATGGGTTTAAATTATAATAAATTCAAGATAATGCATGTGGGTTGTCATAGTTTGAATTATAATTTGGATAGAAATAACCTTAACAGTGTTATAAAAGAAGGGGATTTTGGTGTAATAGCTGATTAGTCTCTAAAGCTATACAAGCAATTTGCTGTTGCTAATGGTAGAGCAAATTGGATTTTAGGTTGTATCTACAGTAATGTTAAAAAACATGTATAAAGAGGCTATAATTTTATTGTTCAGGTTACTTCACTGGTGCCTGAGGTGAAGGGGTTGTCAAATGAGAAGAGGCTGAAAAAATCTCAAATTGTTTTCTCTTGTAAAAAAAGAAATGTTAGGGGGCATCTGGTGGGAGTGTTTGAGATTGTAAAGGGTATTGATAGTGTTGATGCATTGCCTTTTTTCATATTTAGCAGTGAGAATAATAGGACTTGAGGAAACAAATATAAATTTTGGGAGGGTAGGAGTCATTTTCAGCTAAGACAGTTTCATTTTTCTAAGAGGGTAACTGGCTTTTGGAATGGGTTGTCTTTGGATGTAAACTTTAAGTGAGTTTACGAAACATTTTGAGTATAGGAGTGATAAGGGCTAATTTTAAGATTTTTTATTTATTTTTTAAGTCATTTAATTTAGTTTAGAGGATGAAACAGCCAAGATAGACCAATTGATTCCATGTTGTTCCAAAACATTATGTGTTAGGTTTTCCACACGTTAATCTCATGTCTTTTAATCATGCTGCTTGCAAGTATTTTTATGAAATTATCATTTGCATTTATAGATTTTAAATCTTCAACAATCTTAAAAACCCGAAACATATCTCCCTGAAGCTTTGAATTTTCCTATCCAAATGAGTCCTAACCAGAGGTAAAAATATCAAAAACAAATATAGTGGTACTGAGATGGGTGAAGATAGTATTGACTTAAAAAAATAAGTTCTGGTATTCAGTACCAGTGAATACTAGCAGAATTTTATCCATGGGCTGAACCAATATATTATTAAATCAACTAATGACTTCCATGTATACAACACAAATCCTGTTTGTCTAATTGCTCACTAATGTGTGTGATGAACAAAACTTTCTGAATTGTATCACTCAGAATCTTTGAAACTATGGTCCAGAGTGATAATTGAAGTGTCCATTAATTATGCTAACATTGTCAACTTGTTCCTTAAATTATCTAGTGTTTTTCGGAGTACAGTGCAAAGTTTCAAGATAAAACGTCTCTTACCTTGAAGTTAGTTTAGTTTAAGCACTTTAAGAAGGCTTAAAATGGCTGAAAATATTTACTGTTAATAAATCATAATTTTTATTCTTATACTAAAAGTGTCAATCATTGAATTTTCATCTTGAAATCTATTCATGTTATTTATAATTTTCATTTTGTGTTGGCATTCTTATATTAATTCTTTCTCCCAAGTTATAATATTTTTGTTCATTTGTAACTAAAAAGCAACCAAGAAAGAGAAAATCAATTATATAATTACAAGTTTTTTTTATTGTGTTTTCAGGAATGAAGGTAGCTCTGAAAAGGTTTTGCTGCTGTGTAAATTACAAACATCAGGTTCATCAGACTGTCAGTTTTTACTTGGAATACCTAAACTCTACAACCTTTCTCAGCAGGATGTGGCATCAGTGTGTAGTGTTGCTCAAAATAACATTTCAAGTTGTCTACCAAATAATGCCCTTGTACTCCCTCCAAGTTCTTCAGCTTATCTGAACATCACCTGTGATGCCAGGTTGTATTTGATGTTCTTTATCATATATTTTATTAACTCCTTCCTTACAGCAGGGTCAAACAGTGAATATCATTACCTTTTGCAGAGTTGCATTGAAAAGTTAAACAGGCAACTTTTATAAATGTATGCCAGTACACATGGCAGCAAACCATAGCTCGTAATTCAAATTTTAATTTAGTAATTTCAAAAGAAAGTTTTTAGTCAAATTGCCAGCCTGCACTTCTAGGTGTTGTGTGAAACATACATGCTCTTAAGTCTCTCTTAGACTGTAGCATAAAGAATATAGCTTTTATAGTATCCAACAGAGTCGAAACATAAACTATAAATTTATTACACCCTTTTACATTTATCTTGTGAATTTTAAATAAATTATTCACTCGTGCCTACTTATCTAATAGAGATGTTTATAACCAATATATTATAATATACAGAAATCTTAAGTTTATTTGTTTTGATTTGGTGGACAAAAATGGAAGTTCAAAAGAAAACCTTGAGTTGCGTTTAGGTGAAGTTGTTGTTCTGACCAGTAATGGAATTTTTATAATCTATTTAAAGCTTAATTATAAAGCCAGATAAATCATTGTAAGTTTATGACATTCTGTTCTAGCACCCAATGTTGTTTTGTTATTTTGTTGTTGTTCTGTTCTGTTCTGAAATACACATTTGAAAATTATGTTAATTATTTTTTTGGGAAACTAACAGAAATAAATTAGTTACTGAAGCATGGCAGCCAAGTTCAACTACGTTGTGTACTGGATTTATTGTGCTTATGCATATTTTTGTTTGTTATATACTTTTTTTTCAACAAAGCAATTAAAATGTAAAATATATATGTAAAAACGGTTTGTTTGGGTTGAGAAAATTTTTTATGTTGAGGAGCGAACAACGTTTCTACCTTCTTCGGTCATCGTGAACCTGAGGATGACCGAAGAAGGTCAAAGCATTGTACAATGAACTATAGTTATATGTAACCACTCTAAGAAAGAGACTATTATCATTATATTTTATATTGTACAACATCACAGTATGCTAAATTGAAGGTACTTCTCCTGGATGGTTTTTCCTCAGGTTGATTGACTTGTTTATCATGAAAGGCAAATTTTATGCAAGATGCTTCCATGTATGTTTTCTGCCTGCAAGGACTACACTTGTTATATTCAGTAAAACACAAGGTGCTTCTTCCAGATGATTTTATCTGAGCTGACTGCACTTGTTAAAAAATATTTATTTTTTTCTTTTATTCACAAGACAGTTCTTCTGGATGTTTTCTGTCTGGATGGACCACACTTGACTTAACGTACTCAGAAATATCACAAGGCTCTTTTCCCTGGATTATTTTGTCTGAGTGGACTGCACTGGTTGATCTCTAAAAACTCAGGTACAGGATATAATACAATCAATCTTATGCAGGGCATTTCCACTATACGTTTTTTCTACCCAGATGGATGCACTTGAAATACTTCATAAAATCACAAAGCACTTCTCCTGGATGTTTTTTGCTCAGGCTGACTGCACTTGCTGAGCACACAGTCTAAAACATACAAAATATGAAATAACCAGTAAAATACAAGGTATTTTCACTGGATGGACTGCAATTCATGTAACTTGACATATACCAAGGAACTTCCCCTGGATGTTTTACTTGTGCTAACCACACTTTGCTATCTTAATACAAGTCAAAGGTACTTTCCTTGGAGTTTTTTGCCTGGGCAGACTGCACTTGTCAATATGACAATATTATGTAAAACACTTCCACTGTTATTTTGACCATATAGACTTTGTTCACCCACTTTCTTCCTTACTTCCCCACCGATTTGCTGGTGTTTTTGGTTTTTATGTGCTAATTTTCAAAAATGATGGTTGTGCTTCAGTAGTAGATGCGCTACATGCATTAGTATATGTAGTGCAGTATGATTGGTGGAGGCTAGTCACATGACCAGCACGTTGCTGTAATGACACAAAAAAGACTAGTGCACAATTGAAAGTGTTAGCAATGCATAAAGGAAAGATCAAGGCTGCGATAGCTTGGTGTTATATGAGATAAGTACCTATTGGAAATGTTAACTTTCAACACGTGGTGAGCACAGTAAAGGTAGCTCTTTGTGTAACTTTTATCGGTCAACAGTCAAATAAACATTGAACTTAATTTTCAAATCTTTGTTAAGTTTCTAGTTTATGATTGTTGTGATATTCATGTAGTAGCTCTGGTGCTAAATAGATTACTTATTAAAAACCTTTTTCTTAACACATTCACCATTGGAAAATCTTTGGGAGGATAGTGTTCTAATTTCTTTTTCTGTGAAGTTTTAGGATTATTGTGTAAATACAGGTGAAATGACTTAATAAATTAATTATGTAATTAAAGAGGTGTTCTTTAATTATATTCTCTATTATATGCACATGTTATTATATCGACAAACAAAATACATAACTTACATTATGAGGCCTGGCATGGCCTAGCGCGCGTTAAGGCGTGTGCTTCGTAATCTGAGGGTCGCGGGTTCGTGCCCGAGTCGCACCAAACATGCTCGCCCTCCTAGCCGTGGGGGCATTATAATGTGACGGTCAATCCCACTATTCGTTGGTAAAAGAGTAGCCCAAGAGTTGGCGATGGGTGGTGATGACTAGCTGCCTTCCCTCTAGTCTTACACTACTAAATTAGGGACGGCTAGCGCAGATAGCCCTCGAGTAGCTTTGTGCGAAATTCCAAACAAACTTACATTATATATATATATTATTTTTAAAACACTTATTTGTGTGTATAACAATATTAGAACTGTATAACAATTTCATAGACATTTTGTCAATAGAAGTAGAATAAGATTTTTTTGTCATCAGTTAAGTTCTGATATTTACATACATGAAATCTACTCATAGTGAGCATTTAGCTAGTCTTTACCAACATCAAAAATCTGGTGAACTGCAGGAGTTCTGTCTTTTTTCATTTAAACAACTACAATAGTACTAAATGAGATAATGAATTGTGGTTATTGGTAAATTAATGTAAAGGTCTCATACCTTTGATTATGCACATAGCTTATGCTAAAATTGATTTCTAAAGTATTTTAATATTTAATTTAAATAGTGCTTTTAATTTAATTTATAAAATAAAATCTTAAATTAGAAAAGATGCAGAAGTAAAGATATGTTTGTGTAATATATTGGAATTATTGATTTTTTATTATTTCACAGGCATTTGGGGAAAACTCAAAATCTAATCTTGTTCAAATTTCAAGGATTTGAAATAGCTCGGTATGTGACTGTGAAGGTGGAAGATTCTAAGCAGGAACAGCTGTATCCTCGTTCACCTTATCAACCAAATCGTAGAAAAACATTGAACATCAGGCTTGCAGAAGCTGTAATGAATGGCATGCTAGTTCCTGGAGAAAAACTAAAGAGGTGTTCTTTCAATTTTTTTTTTTTTCAGTAATGTCCAAACCTTCTGAAATTAAAAGAACTTGTTATTAGGTTATTAAAATGTTTCACTTGAATTATAGTTAAACTTTTGGATTGCATTAACTTATTCTTTGATCCCTTTTATTGCAATGGAAATGATTATGCAACTCAGTTACATTTTCAACTAAACCATTTTTTCTCTTTCAATCCTATTCTACTTAATGTCACAAAGTTGATCTAGACTTATTACTTCACCTTTAACTGCTATTTGACTTTTTCAATAAAAAGTATACACAAGAATTGTTATGGAGAAATGTGAAATGTATGTTTTCTTAATAGAATTATCTTTATATATTTTTTAACTGATAACTTTAAAGTATAACCCTTAGAACTTTCAAAGTACATGCTTGGTTTAACATTTTGCTCTTTCATTATTGATATTCATTGCACTTTTTTTTACAACTTGTAAACTGTATGGTGAAGATCTGGAACTGTGCTAATCCAATTAAGTTAAAGTAAATATGGAGAGACAACAGTTGTAATGAAGTTAGATTCCAAGATCTTATATACAGGAGGTGTTTCTCATCTCTTCAAGGACTATTTTGGTCCATCAAAACATAATGTCCACAGTACTAACGCAGTGCAAAGAGAAGTAGGTTCATAGGACAGAACTTGTGTTACTAGTGAAGTATCAAGGATAAGCCCTGTTTTCTAGTTTTCTAAGCTGAAAGACAATGACTTCTAATATGTGTAGGCCATTTTAGAAATTATACTTGCCTCTTTGTGCCACAAAGAACTATTACTTCACATATTTGCTGTGTAAATTCTTGCACATGCCACAAGCTTTGTACAAAGTTAAGTAGTGCTTGGGTGTTATATGTGAGATGATGACTAATTGGGTAATCTTACATTCCATCTATTTTAAATGTGCATTAGCAAAATACAAAAGTTTCTTTTGACACTTCCTGTTGCTCTATTTCATTACTTTACAACAAATACCACAATTAACATTTCGTGAAAACTATTTTCTGCTTGAGATGTACATGGTCTCCAATTTCATGGACTTTCCTTTTCTTGATGATGGTTTCTTCAAAAAATCTTTTTCTAATTTCTTTCTCTCCAACATTTCTTCCACCATTTTTAGTATGGGATTATAGCTCTCTGTTGTGTAGCATTTTTGAAGTTAACATTTTTCTCATCTGAAAATTTATTACAAACAGATAGATATCTCTTTCCACCTTTTCTCCTCATTTGTGGTGTATATAGTTTGTCTCATCAGGAGTGAGTATTCATGATGATTACTGTGTGTGAAAGATATGGCATTCTGTTATTAGTGGGCACAATCTAGTGGTGATTACATCAGATGCTAGAGCAATACACTTTAATAAGTGTAGAGATGGGAGAGAGGTATCTGTCTGAAATACATTTTCAGGTAAGAAAAATGTGAAATTTTATTGCTAGCATGTAAAATCCTGTTGAACTGCTTTTTGGCTGTTGATGATTGTGGGATGTGTTGTTTTTTTAATTTTCTGCTGAAGCCACTTGGCTATGAAACCAATGTACTCAAACTTGCAACATTGGTATGTATAATGATATACTGTAGAAGATGTAAACATCAATTCAATTTTGTCCTTGAGGTGAAACACAGTTGTTAGTCTGTTTTATATTTTAAAGACGTGCCTTAAATAAATTTCTGTGGACTCGGGCTCATCTTGCTTGTATTTGACTAATACTGGCAAATATACATTGCAGTAGAGTGCTCTCCAACTAGTGGTTAAAAATTATTTTATAAGCTGACAATGAAGGCAAACTACACATATTACAAACCATTTACATTAGACTCAGAAAACTAGCATTAAACAACAGAGAACATGCTGTACCTTTGAAAATTGAACTCGAGCTCATTGAGACTTCAATTTATGATCTGATTTTGTGAAGTATGGGACTTGTATTGCTTATCTATTTAACTTGTTCAGTAATTATTGAGAAGTAGTATTTAAGATATATATCTGAATATCAGTTTTTTTAAAGTATATTTTGTTTGACTTTTTAATTCTAGGAGCAGGTTCCCTTTGTTTTTTCCTCAGTACCCTGTACCAAATGCATTGTGGGAAGCTGTACTTCAAGGGCAAGACGTTCTTAATGTTGCACAGTGTCTTGTAGAGGTAAAATGTTTTAATAATTTGTAAATATTTAGTTGTCTGTCAAAAGTTACAGAAGCTCTGTTAGTAGCTTTATGCGTGATTGGGATCTGTCTTAACTAGGAGGTTGTTGAAACTTGTGTTTCATTCAAAGAAGTATCATGGGTTATAGATGCCTCTTGCACTGTGATACATTATACAAGTCTAACTCTGTGTATGTGTGACATCAATGTTTTTTGTTATTTTGAAGACATAATTTTTCATCTTAGAAGACAGTTTTTTATTTGTACACACACTCATATATATTGAACTGCGAGGTGTGTGTCAACCTACAAGTGGTAAGGTGCTGGACTGATTTCTCATAAAAACTGGCACATACCCTTAGAGGATTTTGGGAGCAGCATTAAGATTTTCAATTGACCACTTGTGTTTTCTAACTCCATTGAAAGGATATGTTAGCTTGTAGGGAATGTAGTATGTGAGTGTATATTTACATTTCATAGTAAATTCAGGCAAATAGGCACCTTAAACAGTATTCAACTCAAACAACAGTTTAAAACCTTTACTACTGACTGTTAAGACTGTGCACATATCAAAATGCATAAAATAGAGCATGCGCATTTGACTTGCAAAGAAAAGAAATTCATTCAAACTGTCCCATTTATAATTCTTGTTGTTATTATTTTCTTGCCAGCTTATAACAAAAATAGCTTGGTTTATTGCACCTACATATTTTATAGAATACTCAATAAGACATTGTAAAGGTCACAGAGGTATTGAAAAGTCAAGTTGTTTCTTCTGCATTTAACCTAAACTGAAGAAACATCAAATTTCTAGTGTAAAAGATGTTATCGTTACCCCTTGAAGTTAGCTTTCATACAGATTACTAGTCTTTGTTTGAAAAGCTTGAGTAGAGTGTGAAACAAGAATTAACCACTAATAATAGATGAATATTAGATAACTGTAAAGTAGAATACTCAATGTTTTGTACACTATACAATTAGTGTCTTTAGGAAGACAACCTTTATGTATTAAGTGAAGGAGGGGAAAAATATGTACTTTTTATTTGAAAAGACTGCTTTTCTACTGATAAACTTTTATACACACTTAGTGGGAGTTGTGTTTTAGTCTGGGAATACATTTGTCATTAATATAGGTATTAAAGTTTAAGTACCTGTACCAGCCATCTTGAGAATACATTTTTACTTCAAGTGGGTTTCTCATCATCATGGACATTTGTCCATTTCTTTTCATTATATATAGGTAATGTAGTTATATAGAAGCTATAATTGCTCACCATATTTTCAAACAAATCTTCTTGACAGTCTCCAGCTGCAGCTTAACATTTAACATCATAAACTAATGTGATCAGATAGTGGCTACAGTAAATCATCATGAACTGTTTCAGCTAGCTACTAGCTATGTGTATTATTATTACAATGTATAAACTTTACTACCATATCAAGTAATCCTTCATCCATAAGTGAGCATAAAAACATCAGCAAAAATAATATAAATAAAATAATTTGGAATTTAAACATTTGCAAAATAAGGATCATAAAAAAAATGTATGGAAGTAAGGCTTAAGATACTGTTGACATTATTTACTCATATTTCAGATCTCTGTTTTGACTCCATCAGGTGTAATTTGTGAATTTAAATTTAAATAATCAAAACTTTCTTTTGAGGTTAATCTGTGTATTGCAACAGCAAATCTTTGTTCTTATCAAATGTTTAAAAAAAAGAAATTTATGTAGACAAAGTCAAACCAAAACTGTATCAGAATTATTGCTTTTGAATAAAGGAAGTAAAATGTTATGTTATTGTGTGAGTTATTCAGCAGAGAGTAACCTAGTAAACAATGTAACTTTCAAATCTTTCTTTGATATTGTTTTTGGTTCTGAAGAAATGTTAGTCATTAGAATTAAATTGAAAATAAATAACCTTGAAAATAGGACAAGCTTTTCTTGATTTTGGAATCTTATTCATGTTGCCATGTTTGGTTATTTATGGCTCAAATTGAAAACTTTTTTTAATGAAAGTGCACTCTTCGTGCATTTCTCCCATATACCAGTACAGATATTTCTGTGTTACATTTACTGGTATCACTTTGGCCAAACCTGTAAAAACTTCATTTGAACAAAAAAACTATATTCACCCCAACATTAGATTCACATTGAACTAGAAATACTACCAAAAGGTTGTTTTTTTAACATTTGTGTTGTTAAATCTGGCATACAGATCAAAATTTCACTTTATAATCATTCACACAGGCCTTTACATACTTTTGAATCTCACCCATGAAGCCAAACAAAAAAATCAATACACTAAAGCATTGTACAGTAAAACCTGTCTGAAGCAGAATCTCATGGGACTGAGTAAATTTTCAGGCTTAAGCAGATTTTCGGCTTAGACAGTGAGCATCCATTTCCTTAATTATATATAGTTTTTGAGCAGAACGTTATACTTGCTTGACTCAAGGGAAGTAAGTTGTTTGTGAATAAAGTTATTATACTGTTTATGTTATATTTCTTAGAATAAAAACAGAAATAGACAAAATCTCAAATTTATTTGAAAAAGGTGTTAAAATTCAACTGTTTTGTATTTTAATGAGCTTTCTCATGTGGTTGAGAGAGAACACCAATTCTACGGCCTTTTCATGAAGTTCATTTTCCCCCCTTGGTTTTTGCATACAATTTGATAGCAGTAATATAACAACACTGGTGGAGAAGTATGAATTTCTAATTCCTCACAATCTTTTCCATTGTGTTCATCTTCTGAATCTCTTGCACTGTTACCATCTTGCGATTCTGTCATAGATTTTAAATTAGTTTCATCAGTTTCTGTTGAAACATTCTTGTCAACGTTAAAAAAAACTTTCTGCTTTCAGAGAATCATTTTCATCAATCTCCTCAGAGTTTGGATTTCACTAGAACTGTCATAACAAGCAACTTTTAAAAAAAAAAGATATTGAAAATTAGGGTATTAAGTACATTTTCCCTAAATTTTAAAATTAGGGAAAATAGGAATTTTTTTTCTGTGAGAATTATTTAAAGAGTATAATTTTGCACTTGAAAGACAAATATATTTCTACAAATCATGAATCTAATTTAACTGCAAAAATAAAGACACAAAAAAAGAACAGAATATATTTAGCCAATACTAACTGTCTTTGAAAATTTATTTATATTTAAACAAGTTATTAATTAAACAAGAATTTATTAATATTTAAAGAAATTATTATTTAATTAAAAAAACATTTTTTCTTCCATACTTGGGTTCTAATCCTACTTGTTGATAGATGAGGTAGGTGAAAGATAGTTTTCCGTCCATGTTACACAGGTTCCACTACTTTGAGGGCCTTTTATAAGAGAAATCTTAAGATAATGCTACAAAATTTTGATATTTCAGGCCTGTACAGGTTTCTGCCCTATGCAGTTCTTGGCTTAGACAGGTTTTCCTGTATTAACATATTTTCAATTGTCAACATAGATGAAGAATTCAACCTTGTAAAGTGTTTCTTCAATTACAACAACAAATTTCTGCTGTAATTATTATTGAAAAATTCTCACAAACTACCACAGCAAGAACATCAAAATGCAACCCATAAATAAAAATAATAGTACTGAACCAACTAACAACAGAAAATTACAATGCAGTTTACCATTTATTCCTGAAATCATATCTAAAGTATCATGCTTGAACAGAACTTGCCATTAAGCATAATATTTTTGTTTATTTGAAATTTACTCAGAAACCCAACCAAAAACTAAAATTATTACTGAATACAAATTATTACAGAATCACACAATAACAGCTCAGAATTCTACATTGGAGAAACTGAAAAAAAGATAAGAAACCAGATTTGCTGAACATAATACAAACTCTCCAATGTTTATCATTATTAAAGTTCAAAAACCATAATATATCTACTAAAACTACAA
>NC_134833.1:130771513-130839051 GCF_004210375.1 Tachypleus tridentatus
AATCTACATGCACTTGTATAACAAACCATTATGCACAGTGAAGCACGCCCCACGCCCACGAACATAAAGCAGGCTCTTCACCATATCATGTTGCAGTTCACACGCCCTCCTGCAGTTTTCAGGTAGCAGCTTTAAGACAAACTTGCCTTAAAGCAACAAATGTATGCGGATACATCACTACAGGTATATGCTATGGCTTGTAGATATGATGATCTGATACATTATGTTCGTCCTACACCGATTCCGGCACATTAATATTTAGAAAATAAAGAAAGCCCTTATTTTATGTTCATTGCATTACTGCTGGCTATTACCTGCATTATAATTTTATTTTTAGTTGACAATAGCGACTACTGAAGTAAACGACCACGATATCAGAAGTATTTTTGAGACACAAACTGTAACTTCTGCTTGTGTTCTTCACCTTTGTAAGTCGCGTTATGATACGATTTAAGTAACATAACATTGTCATTGAACAAAATGTACTAACATATGAGTAGCTGCAAAAATACTAATATCCATGTAGTATATAATGTAGCGGTACTTAATCTGAGCAGTGTATAATGTAGCAGTACTTGATCTGAGCAGTATAGAATGTAGCGGTACTTAATCTGAGCAGTATAATGTAGCGGTACTTGATCTGAGCAGTGTATAATGTAGCAGTACTTGATCTGAGCAGTGTATAATATAGTGGTACTTGATCTGAGCAGTGTATAATGTAATAATACCTGATTTTATACCTACTATCGAACTGTGAGGATTTTGCTGTAATATAATGGTATTTCATCTTAATAGTGTAGAATATAATGGTATTTAATTCCTATAGTGTATAATATAAATGGTATTTCATCTTATAGTGTATAATATATGGTATTTCACTCTTGTAGTGTAGAATATAATGGTATTTCACCTTGTAGTGTATAATATAATGGTATTTCACTCTTATAGTGTATAATAAATGGTATTTCTATCTTGTAGTATATAATATAATGGTATTTCACTTGTAGTGTATAATATAATAACATTTGATCTCCATAGTGTATAACGTAAAAGTACTTAATACTTGTAGTGTATAATGCATGATAGTTGATAGATTATGATTTAGAACTAAAAGAACGGGTTGATATTCAGACATGCCATGAATATTTCATTCAACGCAATTATTCACTGAAGGGAAGCCTAATTTAAAATAGTAACTCGATTCAACATATTAAGATTATCAAATGCTTATTACCTTAATTTTCACTTTTTACTTAAATATGTAAATTGGTACTGTGATCGATGGTCCGTTTAAACTTTATAGTGTTATATGTATGGACTTTATATAGAAGATAAAGGATATTATTTTTGCTTTGTTTTGTAACGACCATCCACATCAAAACAAAAGTTTGCTGATTTCATCATAAATCTGCACAATGGGTCATTCAATGGGTTTAATACTGTAAGTCTGCACTAACCCAGCGGACTACAAATATAAAAGAAGAGCAGTTGTAACGACACAGAAACAACATTACTAATGTATAAAAATAATTAATTTTCCTTCACATTTCACGTTATAAAATATATCAAAAATTCATATCCGTGTTTCAAACTTAAAATCTCATTATTTTGAACATTTCACTCGTATGTTTTATAAAGCTGTTTTTAAAAAAAGAAAATTAGGGAATTTATGTAAAGAGAAAACGACCGAAAGAGGGCATTGCTTCTAGTTCTCCTTTATTTTCACAGAAAAAAGAATTAAGTTACTCTAATGCAGACTGATTTACAAACTCCACTTAAGGAAATGTAATAGTTTGAAAACGTCCTCATTAGTAACTAGAAAAAAAAATTAAAAGGGTTTGGAGGGCACTGAAAAGGGTTAAAGGTGACGAAAGCATCCTGTAAGAACGTATCTCGTCATCGTGCAATCGGCAGTGGTAAATGAGCCTTACTTTATACGTAATCCTACAGATAGGGGAAATAAAAATAAAGTTGTTTTACTTCCTGTACGGTTTTTTCTTTTCACGTATCTAACGCTTAACAACATGACTGAATGCTATTGCAGAGTCTTGGTATTTTGTAGGATTAATAAGTCGGCTAAGACTATAAGAGCAATACATACGTAATTAAAACAGTCTTATTAACATAAGCATTAAACACATAACAATCCTAATCCCATAAATATAAAAGGAGAGAAAGTTTGATATTTACCCAAAATGATTTGGTATGTGAATTTTTGATAGATATATACAAAGAACTTGATTTTTTTTGTCTTAAAACAGACCTAGTAAGTAAGCAAAGATCAACTCATTGCAAGCTGGCAAGTGAAGGTGTTGGCGAGAGGTGTCGTTTTAGAGACGCTTTTGTAGCTATTTTTATACTAAAACTTAAATTTAAATGTTCTGTTATGTGAGCAGTAAATCGAGTTATCTTTTTCTCTCTCAAAATACCTGTGGATGCTCTCGAATTAAAACCAGTAAGATAAAACGTGTACGTGAAAATGTTATAAAACATGACACCATGTTTAAATGTTTTTGTATTTACGTTATCTTTGTTTTAACCTTAGGTTTGTCTTTCCCTTCGAGCTCAAACGTAATTATAATTATTCATAACCTCATGCAATGGCGTAAGTAAACCCCCCTCAGTTCCCACAATTGTGATAGGGAAGGCAAAGGATTTACATGGGAAATGGATTAGTGAGTCCGTTTACTCTATATGCGGAGGGATATCTTTTGTAGTTATATCACTTCTCACATGTCTTTTTGATGGACTTCCTCAATTGAAAAAAAAAACCGATAATAAATATCTTCTAGTCTATGAGGACGTATTACAAATTACTGTTATTTATGTTTATTTTGCTTTGCTTTTATTACATTAATTCAAAGACTCGAAACTTGACCTTTGATTACTCTTGACACGTTTATGAAACGCTGAGAACGGAGGTCACGTTGTTATATAAATGATTACTTTGTATAAATTCACAGTTCTGAATTCTCAAAACTTCAACTCGGAGATTATAGGCGGCGTCTATAGTTAGACGTAAGACACTTGCTTAATACGGGCGTGTAAAATGGAGCAGTATATTAATTAAGTTCTACATAACTCATTAATGATTTATTTCGGGAAATTAAACGTGGAACGATAAATTAAGTCTGTCAGCTTTCTTTATCACTCAGATAACATAAACGGAGGGTTAAATTGGCATGCATACTAATATGGAGAAATCCCGTAACAATAACAACACAGATTTTAAGTCTAACAATATGTCACTTGTCATAGAAAATCACAGAAGGCGTTAAAGTCAGGATGCACTACTAAAAATCATTTAATTTGTTGTTGTTTGTTTGCTTTTAGCGACGTAACAATGTCACAAAATACGGGGCCGTAAGTTAGTATTTTTTCAGCTAACTTTTTCTTATTAAAATTGCTTTTTTCTCAATTCTTCTTTGTTTCTTGGAACCTGTAGGTAGTCGAACTTGCTTTGCTGACCGTTGAGATGGTTCATAGACTTACCAAACGGCGAATGATTTCTGTGCTGAAGGCGAAGTGAAGAGCAGGAAAGAGTGCTATAATGTGTAAACCAGGAAGGCAAACACTTTGTACACTCGCCTTAAGAAAAAAAGGTTCTTGTAAAATAACATAAAACTTCTTTATTCGCCTTTAAGTGGCTGAAGTAACAATATATCTTTCATTGCTCATCTGATTTAATAAACCATTGGTTTACTAATTGGATTGACTTACTTATGTCCCGCCCTAGATTGTGCCTCGATTGTTAACACATGTAGCTTTACGTCGGAATATTATACAACATTCTATTTGTTTGCACAAAAAATTATTGACCGTGTTCAACCTTAAATACAAGTCAACAAGAAAGGGACACATCAAGACCTGTCAGAGTGAAGTACGTGAGGCAACAAATATTTAATGTAGCCACCACGATATTGGTCGACTGCAAACGAACCATACGTGTGACTCAGGCTCTAACACTCGAAACGAAAACTGCTTGTGCAGAGAGGGGTAAGGGGTGTGTACGAAGTCTAACTAGATCAACTGGTCCCGATGAAACGTTTGGCCGAAAAAATATCTTACGAGGCTAATGACTAGATGGTGTTATTCGACACCGTTATATCATGACTTCTGAGGAACTACAGTAATCTCAGCCTTTTTTTTTTTTTGTAAAATATTACACTTAAAATTGACAAAGTAAATTAATTGGTTCACATAAATCTGTCAACGCCACTCATTATTGCTTTTCTATTTAATATTTCATCCATATAAGTTTTATTTCAATATTATAAACATAGCTCACTTATAACTATAAAACTTAAGATATACGTTTAATGAGACAAAGCGTAACTGACAGCCATGTCTGAGTTCAGTCATTATTTAGAGGACACGTTCACATGGGTCATATAAAGCATATGAAAACTACAATTCTAACACGATAAGATATCACAACTAATCATGTGGTGTTAAAAGTATGTTTTACTGTGTTTTTAAGCGCAAATATGCGCAATGGACTTTAACCACTGTAGGTATCTACACCCGATTTTTAGAATTATTAACACTAAGAGTGACTTATTGCTGAATCACCCTGAGGACAAATAATCTCTCCCTAACTTTTGATTCTGGCTATGACTTCGAACAAAATATTTAATATCTTTAAATTAAACTGCAATGAGAGACTGTTGTTGTTATGTTCAGTATTTTCACACAAAGCCAAATTCGCGGGGCATCTGCGCACAAATGTCCCTAATTTTTAACTAATAGACCAGAGGGAAGTCAACTGACAGTATCTTCCGCCAGCTCTTGGACTACTTATATCCGATTGAATAGTAGGATCAGGCCATGATTCTTATATCGCATGACCCCAAAGTGCGGAGCACATGTTTTACGGAAAAGAAACGCGAACTGATACTTTATGATTCTTGAATACGTCAGATTATTTCCCTTTTTTCAGAGTAACAAAGTAGTTGTTTGATTTGGTATAGATCCTTGGTGCTAAAATAGGCGTATTTCTGACACATTTGCTCACTGCGTTGTTTGTTGTAAAATACGTAGAAAACAACAACTGAAATCAATCAGGATATTTCAAGAAATTTGTCACGAAATATTTTCAACTGTTTAAGTTAATGCGCCCTGTTATGTTTGCCTTATTCAGGTTGTTGAAACTATTTTTTTCTAAGAGAAATCTGAGTGTGACAAAAAAAAACTTTTATCTTTTAATAAATATCATAGGTAAAATGTTAGCTCATTGCTTGTTATCTTAGGATATAATGATTGTTCGAAGGTTTCATTCATTAATGGTTATTTTTTTTTAATATAAGTCAGAGATCACGTTTATTGGTAGTTATTTTGTGATGTAATTGTAGGTAAAAGATATTTATGGTTTTCTTTCGATACAATTAGATTAAAATCCACTTTCATTACCTAGAAGCATTTAAGAATTTGTGATAAATAGATATTTCACAGTTTACTAAAAAGGGTCAATTGTAGTATGTAAGTGTTTCTTTCATTTTTCTAATTTAGGCTGGCCCGGCATGGCCAAGCGTGTTAAGGCGTGCCACTCGTAATCTGAGGGTCGCGGGTTCGCATCCCCGTCGCGCCAAGCATGCTTGCCCTTTCAGCTGTGGGGGCATTATAATGTGACAGTCAATCCCATTATTCGTTTTTAAAAGAGTTGGCGGTGGGTGGTGATGACTAGCTGCCTTCCCTCTAGTGTTACACTGCTAAATTAGGGACGGCTAGCGCAGATAGCCCTTCGAGTAGCTTTATGCGAAATTCAAAAACAAACAAACTAATCTAATTTAGGCAGGTGAGCACTGTTTTTCACCACGAGTTTGCTCATGATATGTGGCTAAATTACCTTTGTCCTGGTTGTGCAAAATGTGGGTCATCTCCTTTTGTGTCACATGCATTTTGTCTTGGAAACGCTTATTTGGGAATGCATATTCGAATAAAATATACTAATTTTGGCAGTAATTTTAACCATTGGCAAGTTCTGTGATACTTGGAGGTAATACCTCGCTGTTTTCTTGCTTTTATAATTATACAAACACTAGAGGTCGTATACGCCTCTTCACATATTTCACTGGTGAAAATCTCTATGAAACCTACAGAGAAAAGCGTTGCCTATCGTTCAATGTATATACATTGTATGTACGTGTCTTACTGAATTAAGTTTGTTTGTCTTTTGTTCAATAAAGAATTATTTATTTTTCATATCAATTTGTATTCAATCTTTTCCTTCAATTTATTCAGGTAAAGGCCTTCCAGTGGCTCAGCTGTATGTCTGCGGACTTACAACGCTAAAAGCCGGGTTTCGATACCCGTGGTGGGCAGAGGACAGATAGCCCATTGTGTAGCTTTGTGCTTAATTCAAAACAACAACAACAATTATTCAGGTAAAAATTCAAATCCTGCATAACTATTTCACCCGGTTTATAATTATTATGATTACTATTTTTAACTCACCAGAAATCACCACAAAAAAAAAAGTTACACAATGGGATCTCTACGTTACCTGCTGTCCAACAGGAGCAATCGAATCCTGGAATTTAGTTTTTTTTAAAGTTCGTAAACTTTCTACTGACCCATTGGAGAACCTCGCATAAACAGACAGATAACCAATTATTCTCACAGTGTTCAGAAAATAAATGTTCCCTAAACAAAATATTGTATAAAATAAAAATAAATAAAAGTCCCAGGATGATAAGTTGATCAGAATGGAAAGTCTACTTTATTTTTTAATGTTGACTTAGTAAACAGAAGAGGATTGTTAGACAGGGTTTTCAAAGTCACTTTTCATCTGGATGTACAAGTTTTGAAAGCTTAATTGGTGTATTGGTGCTTTGTGGAGGTCCACCTATTGTTAGTTTGGTCTAGCACGTGAAACGAATGATGGAGGGGTTGATACACAATTACAGAACAAACTGTTATTAATAATGTGACCTACCTGAAGCAAACAGTACCTTTGATGTTGTGTTAAGTAATGTAATTCTTGTCAGCTATTTTTCTTGACTAGTAAAACTATGGAAATTGATGGTGTAGAAAGGTTAATGAAAACATTAGATTGCTTGCTAGATGTCGCGACTTTGTGAAATAAAAATCTACTGTATATATTAAAACATAGATGAAGCTAAAATTGTAGTAAAATTTTACGACTGAAAGATGTTACGTCTGGAGACACACACAGTCAGAAGCCATCAGTAGTCCCTATCACTAGTGCTTGAAACTTTAATTTGAAGTAATGAAATGTGTTTGATTAACGTTGAACCAGTTACTGTCGGAAAACAGACCATTTAAGAATAACACCTACAAGGTGTTCAAGAATTCAAAAGTCATATCGTAAAACCGTTTGCCATAAAGACTCGCGGTTTGTTGCACGCGCAAAGATAGTGTTGATTTTCTTTTTACAGTATGCAATTATCACAGTTTAACAGTTGCACCACACGCTATGCGCAAAATTTCGAGTCTGTTCCAATTTTCCCACCAAGTGTTATGCAACATTGCAGGATTGATTTTTGTCAAGGCTTCTTGGACACCTTGCTGCAATTCATCTTAGTTCAAATCCTTACCAGTTCAAACCATGTCCATTACGAAGCCCCATAAATCAATACATAGCTATTATGCCCCAAGAATACGATGACTAGATAACTGGGCCTCACAGCTTAGTCCACCGAATGAGATGGACATTGTCCGCTGTGGATGGACATTGTCCTGCTGGTATAACGCTTTACAGCATCTAATGATACTGTAAAGAACTTCAAACGTTAGTAACTAAACTCAGTATTACGAAACTTGTTTAATTTCAAAGTCTAAGTCTAACTAAGATGAATTGCAGCAAGGTGTCCAAGAAGCCTTGACAAAAATCAATCCTGCAATGTTAAACATTTTCACTTGGTGGGAAAATTGGAACAGACTCGAAATTTGCGCATAGCGTGGTGCAACTGTTAAACTGTGATAATTGCATACTGTAAAAAGAAAATCAACACTATCTTTGCGCGTGCAACAAACCGCGAGTCTTTATGGCAAACGGTTTTTACGATATGACTTTTTGAATTCTTGAACACCTTGTAGGTGTTATTCTTAAATGGTCTGTTTTTCCGACAGTAACTGGTTCAACGTTAATCAAACACATTTCATTACTTCAAATTAAAGTTTCAAGCACTAGTGATAGGGACTACTGATGGCTTCTGACTGTGTGTGTCTCCAGACGTAACATCTTTCAGTCGTAAAATTTTACTACAATTTTAGCTTCATCTATGTTTTTAATATATACAGTAGATTTTTATTTCACAAAAGTCGCGACCCGAGAGTCGCGGGTTCGAATCCCCGTCACACCAAACATGTTCGTCTTTTCAGTCGTGGGGGCGTTATAATGTGACGGTCAATCACATTATTCGTTGGTAAAAAAGTAGCCCAAGAGTTATCGGTGGGTAGTGACGACTAGCTGCCTTCCTTCTAGTCTATACATTGCTAAATAGGGGACGGATAGCGCAGATAGCCCTGGAGTAGCTTTGCTCGAAATTCAAAACAAAGAAACTAAAACTATAAACTAAATTAGCACAATATATCCGAGAAGCGGAAATTACACAATTCGTTCAAGTAAAACATTTAAGTATCAATTTCTTTCAAATAAGTTAAAAAACAACCTCGTTTATCACTTATTGATGAGTGAGAATCGAGTAGGTTTGAAAAGAAATTGAATGACCCTTATAACAATACCATTATATATCTACACTCATGTAGACTGGACTGTAGACAAGCTGTTAATTCCCCAGTGATACTTACTACTGATGGAACTCCTCTGATACCACTTCCAAATCAGTTTGCTCTAACAGAATTACTTGTTCTAACTGGTGTCTTCTCAAAGAGAGTACCAGAGAGAAGATAATGAACGTTCGGATAACAATGGAGAAAATGCTGTATTCTCTCCTCTGCCCACTTTCGTTGTTACTCTACGCACGAGACAAGTCTTTCTGAACTGTACGAGCGCGCGCGCGCGCGTGTTTCCTGTTTAACATGTTGAGAATACACTCAGAAGTGTTTTACAAGTTCTCTTTACAAACTTGCGCTGTCTATATCAGATACCAAGCTGTCTTCGAGAGTGGATACGTTGTCACGTTCTTTTGACGAAGTAGTCGGGTTATTTAAAAACTATAAACAATTGCAAATGTTGAAACCAGTTTATACTTTCCAATTTCATGTTTATATTTTAAAGTTATTCGCATACGATCTCTCTTAAAAAATCCGTACTAGTGATACCGTAAATTCACCTGATGAGCTGTAGTCGGTTTTTGTTATTGATATTATTTAGAAAAATAAAACGACGTTTTTAGTACAAAGTAATTTAATCGAGTATTAAACTAATCACATTATTAACACTGCAGGTCCGGCATGGCCAATTCATTAGGGCGCTCGACTTCTTACCCAAACCTACTCACCTTTTCAGGCGTAGGGCATTATAATTTTACAACCAATCCCACTATTCGCTGGTAAAAGAGTAGCCCAAGAATTGGAGGTGGGTGGTAATGACTAGTTGCCTTCGTTTTAGTTTTACACTTCTAAATTAGGGACGGCTAACGCAGATAGCCCGAGTGAAGCCTTGTGCGAAAATTCAAATAACCAAGAATTAACATAGTAAACGATGGGATACGTCATTAAAAGTACATGTATATTCATAGCATTTTGTCGTAAATCTTCACGAGAGTTAATATCTGATTTTTAGACACTTATTTTTAACACATTAAACTCGGTAAAAACCAGTGGTTTCCCAACCTTTTTTATGCCCCGCACCCTTAAAAAATTTTAATATGTTCTCGCACCCCTCACAGTAATTATTTATTTAAGAATAAAGGTGAAGGTGGCCAAAACAAATGTTATCTCGCACCCCTGGTTGGGAACCACTGGTATAAACTAACACAAAACCGTGCTGTCACGGATTACTGGAGATCTCTGTTACTGAAGTTTACAATGTTTCCAGGATTGGTGTACAATAAAATGTTGATATGGTTTTAATTTTTGATTTTGAAGGGAAATTAATGGTTATTTTCATTAAATGTTAGTTGACTGATATGAAGTTTTAAAACTTTCTTTTAATTATCAGCGTTTTTTCTTTGGTAAACACATTTTATTAATGACGGTAGTATCAGACATAAAACAGGCTGATGTATATAATAAACTGAAACAAAAAGTAGAGATTTGAGATTGATGGCTGTACCTAATTTATTTTGATACGACTCATCTCTAACAACGGCGTTATCTTCAGTTAATTTTTTTTTATCTAAGGTATTGTTGGTAGATTAAATTGCCCATACTTAAGAGCGGATTAATATTTAATAAAAAATAGTTCCACTAAGTCTACTTGATTTCGAAGAGCGAGAGTTTGTGTGAGATACTGCTATACCTGTTGCGCCTCCAAATAATGTGACTAGGTGTAGTCCTGCTTTGACAGGGTGTATTTGCATACACTTTGTAATGCAAATATGGTAGGTCGAATCGAGGCTACAACTTGTCACGCTAATCGGATGACAGCTCTCAACCAATTAAAATAACTTCACATTTTCATGATGATAACGGTCAGGGCTCACCATTCATATCGTATGAACAAGCAGTAGGCCTAGAATACGACTAGACCTACGATGTTATGCTAGATTGAAGATACCTATAGCTTTAAATTCTTCATTCCGAAAGGCTTCGGATTTTGTCTGATAAAAATAATACAATAATCGATAAAAGATAAGTTACAATATTTTAAATTTTTAGGATATATTTTATTAATTGTTTGTGTTTCTTTAATCGAATTTGCATCTTGTTATTCCACAAAAAATCCACAAGTAATTGCTGGCCTAGCTTGGCCCATTATCAGCTGTAACTAATCCGTTGACAACTTGACAAGTATCATTAATTGGAAGGTATAGAACAGAAGTAATCCAAAAACAAAATTTGAGGTTTTGTGTGTGTGTGTTTCTTTTAGCAAAGCCACATCAGGCTATCTGCTGTGTCCATCGAGGATGAGGTTTTTGAGTTAGGTACAAAAAATAAAAAAAATAATAGACGATCATTTGTTATCAAACTATTAGGTAGTTAAAATGATGTGTGATCATTTGTTACCAGCTGTTAGGTAGCTCTTTCTGACAGCTCTCTCTATCTCTCACACAAATATTTAAGCACATGTTGCAAGTACGCTTATGCGTGCACATATATATTATTTATGAAGTGTTTATCTTATCTATTATACAGATGAGAACACTAAATATTTGGATGATGGAGACTATAAACCTCATCATATCAAAATAATTCCTTTTCTTCATTCAGGAATTGTCGGAAACGTAATCATCAACAAAGACTGTGAAAATAGTCATGTAAAGACTGCACCTCTTAATATCATCCAATCGCATCTAACTCCTATCAATAGGAGAGAAAATAATTGTTGCAAAGAGCTTTGACACTGAAACATGGGCACAAGTTTTTGACAAAATGAGAAATGTTGTTTGTGCGTTGGAGATTACCTTTTGCCAGTAAGAGGATACAAATTTCAGCGTGTCTACAAAATCAAATTCGGTGGATAAAATATAAACGCCAATGCTCAAAGACTCTTTCTTTTATTACGAGCAATAGAATGGACAAAACTTTAAAAGACATTGGCTTTCTTACTCACTGTTCAAGGGGAATATCTTCTTTGTTATATACAAATTGTTTTCAAAAGCAATGGAAACATTTTATCTAGCAGCAACTGGTTACTCTGACTGCACACGTGTTGCAAGGAACACTTAGCTGGCACGAAATATGAGCACTCTATCCAAGTGGCATCACGAAATTTGTATCCATAAAACCAAAATGCAAAGAAATCGAAAAGACTTAGAACAGATGAGTCAGAAAAAAAAATACTGGAATAAAATTCTGGAGCATATTCTCCAAGTCATGAAGTTTTTATCATTCAGAGGGCAGCATTCAATAAAATTGATGAAGTGGTTGATTCAGTGCACAATGACAATTACTTAGCAACACTGGGGCTATTGGCAGCATATCCTACTTTACTTGCTAATTATATTCTAAAGCACACAAATAAGGGAACAAAGGTCACGTTTCGTACTTATCCTAAACTGTGTGTGACAAATTCACAGAAATCCTATACGAAGAAACTCTGTCCACCATTATTCAGAAAATCAAAACATCCAGACACATCTCACATGGATGAAGTGATAATAATCTTTAGATAAGTTCTAGATCATGTACCTGATAAGCAATCACACTGAGCAGAATTAGCTAGAGTTCTCATTAATTTCGTTGAAAATAATTATATAAGTTTCAAGATTGCTATGTGCAGTCTTACGACAATGCATTCAGTATGAGACGCAAGTACGTTATCGTGCAACCTTTTGTCAAACAGAGGAACCCCCTACCCTACCAGACTATATTTCTTAATGTGTTTGGTTGGACAATGGTTGTGGATTGCTGCACTGAAGTTTGTTTGTTTTTTGGCTTTCTTCAGAAGCTTTATATGTTCTTTCAGCTTCAACTTTTCTGTAGAAACACCAACACGATGTGCTTAAAAGACTGAGGTTTCCGACGACAAAGAGGCTACCAGACACAAAATGAAACGCCCGTTCTGACGTTCTATAAAAAGGGGGAACAAAGCCATGACACAAGTGTGCTTAGGGTCAACAAGCCTTATGCTACAATTGGAATAACCAGAAACATATACAATAACGAAATTATCAAGCGTTGTTCTGCTAAAGTTTTGCAAAGTAATTCATTCATTGCAAAACTCTCACATAAAGTTTGCATGTCAACATAGTTTCTGATCTACTAAAATTTCTCATAACATTCGTGTAGAAATTAAAAGATTCATTTCCCAAATACTAGAAAAAAGGTAAACAACTGTCAGAATGCGAGGTATATAAAGTTGAAAGATCAAGAAAAAGGAAGAGAAATGCGCGATGAGAAGAAGGGGTAGTGAAAAAACTACCTTTTAACCCTGTATGAAAATCAGACTTTTTTAACATTAATGGACTACATCAGACAACAGAATAGTGGCATATGCAAATGTCAGGTGCAGAATATGAGTGTCTACAAAACCTACAGAGGACCTCTGCAATGTCCAAAAAAATCTGGTTAGTACATATCTTACGCACTTGTAGAGTTGCACAGAGGAAGAAGTTGTTGAGTCTTCCCCCTTTGGCGTCAAGGTTCATTGAAAAATAATCAGAATCTAAGAAACGAAGTGTGCTGAAAATGGTATGTGATCAATATTTGAAATCAAGTTTCACAAATTTCCTAATAATCTTTAGAATGTACATGTGTTTCATGTTAAGCAACTGATCGGAAGAAAGGCTATTTTCGGCGCTAAAAAGATTAAAGAATACACTTAGGTCAATAGTGTCCCAAGAGAGGCTAAATACACTGATGTTTTTGTTCATAGAAAACGACTTGTTAGAGCTGCTGGGCATCAAACAGGTAACAAATCTTTTTGCTGCAAAAAGAGCTATAAAGACAGTGGTTTAATAAGCATAAATGATACTACCTGCTACAACTTCTGCACATGCTACATGAGTACCAATGTGATATAAGCGTGTGTTTGATAGTGTGTGTGCTTGCGTATACGTGAGTTGTTGAGTCTATATCAGTGGTTCCCAACTAGGGTTGCTCGCACCACTTGGGGGTGCGAGATAACATTTGTTTTGGCCACCTTCACCTTAGTTCTTAAATAAATAATTACTGTGAGGGGTGCGAGAACATATTAAAAATTTTTAGGGGTACGAAGCATAAAAAAGGTTGGGAACCACTGGTCTATATGTATGTGGTTTCTTTCCGTCTATACGTTTTATCGTCCAAATGCAAATTTTGTCTGTGTAAGAATACCACTTTTCATATTCAAGTAACATCGTTCATTAATTTGTAGTCTTGCAAATGTGTGGGTTTTATTTTTCCCTTTGTTTCCAAAAGTAAAACATATATTGAGGTTTAGTTTGTTTTGTTGTTGTTCCTTATTTTTTTACCTCGGTGTTTAGTCGCGGTTTTAATGGGCCCTGCAGTAAAAGATAACCCTAGGCCTTAATCTGCCCCTGCTGCTCACGCTTGCATGTCATAAGTTTAGTGTCAATATTTCGAACTGAAAACTACGCAACAGTTCTCTGCTAATGTATTTTATGCGCAACATTTTTGTGATATTTCTGATTACTGCTGAGCCTTCAGTGCTCGAATATCAGTTGGTATTACTGCTACAACTTCAATGTTTGGAATTACTTCTTCACCTTCAATATTTTGGGTTATGGTTGGGCCCACTCCCGCACCTTCAGTGCCTCGAATTGGGTTTGGTATTATTACTACAACTTTGGTCTAGGATCACTGATACACCCTCAGTGCCAGGACGAAACACTTAAAACGTCATTCGGTCAGTTCCACCTCTGTATGTAGGTTTTTAGTTCAAAGTGATTCCGCCATGCTACTTTACTTCCGTAATGCAGTGCTCCCAAACTGTGTGCCGTGGAAGGGATTCAGTTGAGACAGACAATTTTTGAAATTATTAAGTAATTTTTATTTAGTAATGTAAATTTATTATCAGTTTAATAAGCTTTTAATTTTTTGTATTTGTTTTATTTTCTCCTTGAAACACAATATAACAGTCATTTCTGCCTGCCATACGGACTTATTTACATGTGGCGCAAAAATTTGGATTATTAAAAGTGTGCTGGGAGTTCCAAAAGTTTAAGGAACAGTTATAATTCGAAGTAATGGTCATTATACTGCTCATTTTATAACGATTATAAAAATATGAAAACTCCTCTTACTTTTTTGGTATTTAAAGTAAATTATTTTATAGTTGTTGTTGTTTTGAATTAAGCACAAATCAAGACAGTGGGCTACCTGTGCTCTGCCCACCACGGGTATAGAAACCCGGTTTTTAGCGTCCGCAGACATACCGCTAAGCCACTGGGGGGCATTATTTTGTAATAAACACCTGAATAACTATTAATAGATATATGAAACAAGCATATAAAAATAAGTACAGAATTTTCAAATATTTGTTCCAGATGTATACTTATGTATTTTAAGTGCCATTTTGGTTAGAAAACGCCGGAGGAAACAGAGATTCGGAACAATTGACCATTTAAACACTATCGAAATAATTGTAGAGAATTGTTTGTTTGTTTGTTTGTTTGTTTTTGAATTTCACACAAAGCTACTCGAGGGCTATCTGTGCTAGCTGTCCCTAATTTAGCAGTGTAAGACAGGGAAGGCAGCTAGTCATCACCACCCACTGCCAACTCTTGGGCTACTCTTTTACCAACGAATAATGGGACTGACCGTCACATTATAACACCCCTACGACTGAAAGGGCGAGCATGTTTGACGCGACGGGGATGCGAACCCGCGACCCTCAGATTAAGAGTCGCACGCCTTAACACGCTTGGCCTTGCCGGGCCCTGTAGAGAATTAAAAACAAAATTGAGTAATAGAACTGCAAGAAAAGCTCATTACATAACTCAGACCTAATAGACAAAGCTTGTACTTATACGTTGAAAAATTCCTTAAGCCTAATAGAATACATGACTGCAAAACAATTCGTCAGTTAAACCGGTTTCGTCAATAAGGAATCAATACATTAAACTTTGTACCTCTCGTGAACACGACTAATTTAAATAAATCCCAGAGAAACTCCACACATCCACTACATGACATTTCGACTGTATGTTATCCCTTGCTCTATTAGCATCAAACCTTTACGATTTAGAAAAGGCTATTTAAGTCACATTTCGTCTCCAACCCCCAGGTCCCGGCATGGCCAAGCGTGATAAGGTGTTCAGCTCGTAATCCGAGGGTCGCGGGTTCGAATCCCCGTCGCACCAAACATTCTCGCCCTTTCAGCCGTGGGGGCGTTTAATGCTGTGACGGTCAGTCTTTCGTTGGTAAAAGAGGAGCCCAAGAGTTGGCGGTGGGTGGTGATGACTAGCTGTAAGACCCTCTAGTCTTACACTGCGAAATTATGGACGGCTAGCGCAGATAGCCCTCTTGTAGCTTTGCGCGAAATTCCAAAACAAACCACTCCCTTCAGATTATAGTATGGCAAAGATCATATAACTCACATACTTTTCTTTCTTTCTATAAATATTAGACTTTAAGATACAACACAGTCTTGATTGGTAACTCTTTCAATCTCTTACTTGTGCTGTTGTTGTTATCCTACGTTTAATACACTGTAAACGTAATGAGAAGAATATTTGGCTATAATCAATTTGGATGGTTGAGAGAAATGTTTCTGATTATCCGTGAGATGCCTTACCTTAATGGTTTATATTTAAACTGGTTGTTTTATCCATGTATCATTACATCTGTATGTACTCTAAGATATATATGAAAAACATCTAAAACAGATTTTAGCATTAGAACTGCCCGGGGCTGCACGGCATTGTAAAGGAAAGCAAAACAAAACACAAACACACGAAAGAAGCCATTCAGATATCGGTGGAAAAATTTAGATTCTTTACGGTTAACAAACAGTTGTGAGGTTTTTTAGAAAGTTCATTCAGTTTGGAAGTTTGTTGGAGGTAAAGAGTTCGAACTGAATTGCACGTACCATTAGTCAGTCACGAGACAGACGACATGGAAAGCTTTGCTGTTCGAACTCTAATCAGACTGAACGACTTGAACATAAAAGTTGATAGATACTGACTCTCACATAGTTTTACAGCTAGTTTGGTCAGTGCTCTTTGAATACTGTAATGAGTGAAAACTTCAGTACAGGGTGTAGCTTGTGCAGGGTGTGTTCGCGTGTATGTATATATATATATATATATATATATATATTCAGAAAGGTGCTTAAAGTTCTTAGAGTCACAGTCTTTCAGGGGGGAAGACAGAGAACTTTGTGTACTTCCATAGTCCTGACGGGTAGAGTAATTAATAATTTACTAACATTAAGGGGTCTTGCATAACTATAACTCTTGGAAGTGTTTTTTCTATTAAGGCGTAACCTTGTACAGAGCTATTCAACTGCTGATTTTGAATTGTGTGTTAAGGGCGGAGGTTGTAAAACCTAAGATTAGTTTGTTTTTGGTTTGTTTGTTTTTTTTTTGTCTTCCAACTTTTAACGTAATCTGATGACAATAAACTATGAACAAACTGAGAGACATAAATCACTAATACTAAAACTGAAGTGTTGGTAATATATATAGTTAATTAAGAGAATATATAAAGTAATTTTAAGTTTTATGTTATCAGCTGAATGCACAATTATTTCGAGTATTTTCATTTGAAACGACGTTTTGAAACTGCACAAGACGCCTATTCTCTTCACTATATATAAATTGTCTCAAAAATTATATTTTTAAGTAAACTTTTTACATGTTTCACCTCTACCATTTGTAAGCAACGATTTTTCAAAAAGTGTAAGAGATGCATTAGGATGTTAAGTAAATTAGTCTTAACAGAAGTACTTTAATAAATGACGTATAGATGGTAATTAGTTCTTGTTACGACGTTGAATACGTGTTATATATTAATGATATGTCGTAATTTCTTACTTTTTGCTATAAAACACAAGGTTTTAGATTACGTGGAAAAAATATCTTAGACGCTATCCTTCAAAATTTGTCAAGTTTTATTAGCCCTAAGTGGTAACTATATCAATAGTTCATATTTTTATATTGTAATATTTTTGTTTTGTCTTTTCAAAGATCACTGAATAAGTAAGTATGTCTGGATAAATATAACTATATTGAATTTCTTTATATATTAATATTTGTTAAATAATCAATTAGATGCTCCTCTCTTTCTTGTAATTTTTATTTTAACAGAAGTTCTTGAGATATTTGTTTACTTATTAAGGCTATGTTTCTTCACCTTATTATAGAATATGCAGTTAAACTTTAAAAAACAAACAAACCCGGGCCCTTCACTTAGGACAGTAATATAGATAAAGTTTTGAGACCCATGTAGAAACAATAATTACTAATATAAAAAGAACAAATAGATTCGATAACAGTTCCAAGCTACGACAGCAACAACAAAAGTGTTTAAAGTGGTTATTGTTAATCAGGATAAATCACAATGATGGCAAAATGTTTAACACAATATTTAGTTTCAGGTTAAGACTTTACGCTTCGACAACTAAAGAAACACCACATTTGTATGTACTGCTATCACGTTTAGGCCTAGTGGATTTCAAATCACGCTTCTCTAATTAGATAACTATTCAAAGGCTTGATATACAGGAATTGTTTTCATTCCTTTAAGAAAGTAAAGTAAGTCAATTTCAGATCTATCTTTTGAAGTATAATACCCTGTTACCAAGTGACGGATATTAAGAAGTTCACCAAATAACATTCGAGAGCAATGTATAACCATCAAAATGCAGTGAATTTGCAAGGAAACTACAAAAGTTGGTTACGCCGTCTTATTACTTTGACCGCTAGAAAGACTACAACGGATATTTTGTGGCCTTCTGGTATGGCTTTGTTTAACCAAGTCTATTCCAGATGGACTGTGAAGAAAAAAGAAGGCCCGGCATGGCCAGGTGGTTAAGATGTTCGACTCGTCATCCGAGGGTCGCAGGTTCGAATCTCCGCCGCACCAAACATACTCGCCCTTTCAGCTATGGGGGCATTATGATGTGACGGTCAATTCCACTATTCGTTGGTATAAGAGTAGCCCAAGGGTTGGTGGTGGGTGGTGATGGCTAGCTGCCTTCCCTCTAGTCTTACACTGCTAAATTAGGGACGGCTAGCGCAAATAGTCCTCGTGTAGCTTTGCGCCAAAATTCAAACTAAACATCAAACTAATATTAAATAGTGGTTTGTTTGAATAACGTTGAAATTATTTTATCACCATTACTTCAACAATATTGTGTTTTTTAATACATTATAGATATAATTTATATATTAAGGTGTGCAAATAAATGGAATGTTTGTTTTTTGAATTTCGCGCAAAACTACACAAAAAATAGAACAAAAAATAATTACAACTATAATCATGCTTTCACAAAGTTTCCCCGCCTTTTTTGAATAAATATATGCTGTTTTAAGTAGCCTTATGGCTAAACATTTAAACGATGCTAGAAAAACTTTAATTTTAGGTGATTATTCGGAGGATTGACAATGAGAGAAACTTCTTCAAAGAGAAGCGAATCTTTTGGAATAACCTGCAGATTATTTAATAATAGTGATGCTGTGTCTTTTCTCATGAATTCCAACCGGCAAGGGCCTTTACAATGGTGTACAAAAGAATATATTTTCTAAGTATATCTCAAATGAACATGACACTGAAACACCTATGAAACGGAAACAACAACAACACGTAAACAGAAGACAAAAGACTGACGTGACATTACCTAATGCAATACATGATTGAATGCTTCTACTGAGTGCTGTTTGGTGATTAACTCGTATATTATTATTTTATATTTCATTATACGATTGTCAAAGAACATGGCCGTAAATTAAATATTAGTATAATACACTGTTTATTTTTCTATTTTTCTACAGACATCTCTTAAATTATTTTACGTGCGTTAACAATGAAGTATATTTATATTTCTTTTATGATTGTTTCATTTGGTTCCTCTTAAATTGGCTTAAAGGTCAAAGATTTGTTGAAACGCATCATTGAGCCTACGGATTTTGTTATTCATTTCAATGCAATGACATGTTTCTTTGTTTCTTTTTTTTTTTACTTGCGAGTTTAAGTGAAAACAATGACACCAACAGACAATACATGCTATAATTATAACTAAGACTGCAGCGACCTCGGGCGTCTGGCAGAATATAAATTAATTCGTTATACATGCACAATGAAACAGTAATAAAAAGGACATACAACTTATCGAGAAACCCTGAGGACGGAAGGTTCTTGTTTCGATGCTTGTCTGAAATTCAAATCAAAAAGCCCACTGCGCCGTCCGCTAGCGTGTGCTCGTCACGTGCACACAACTTGGGGTGTATGTGTTTTTAAACGCGCCAGCACACGTAACCAAAAAGAAAACACGTTTCAGGGGGTTAGTGATGCTAATCGAACACAGATAAAGTATATTTATCTAAGCAAACTTTCTCAAGTCGAAGAACATTTAAAAGATATATTATACCTTTTATCACTTATTCAACTTTTTATTTTGAAGTGATTTAAATAACTCTTCTCTCATGCTGGTCTGATTTCACCCCTGATCGGGCCCCAAGTTAGCTAGCTTCAGCTATGAAACCCCCGTCAGATTCTCTTTCATCTCTTGAATTAGCAAATAATACATGTAAACCTTTTCTTCTTTTTTTAAATCAGGAGAGGGTGCAACTGTTAAGATAAAAATGCTTGTTTAATACTCAATATTGTATGGAATAGAACACAATAGTTAATACGTTTTTACCTGTTCTTCTCAAATATTCTACGATGAACAAAGCATTTTAAATCATTTGATGAAACAGGTTGGTCGCAAATACGAAAATAAAATTTACAGTGAAAATTATGCTACCGAGTTGCTTCCGGTTAATGGAACCTAAACTTGGACTTTCTGTGATTTTTTGGCCCAGCATGGCCAGGTGGTTAAGGCACTCAACTCGTAATCCGAGGGTCGCGGGTAAGAATCCCAGTCACACCAAGTATGCTCGCCCTTTCAGCCGTGGGGGCGTTATACTATGACGGTGAATCCCACTATTCGTTGGTAAAAGAGTAGCCCAAGAGTTGGCGGTGGGTGGTGATGACTACCTGCCTTCCCTCTAGTCTTACACTGCTAAATCACGAATGGTTAACGCAGATAGCCCTCGTGTAGCTTTGCGCGAAATTCAAAACAAACAAACCTGCGATTTTTTTTAGCTTTAAAGCCTGATTTCACAAACAAGTTATATATATACATTTTTTTAACTCTAAAGAAAACCCGAAATGTGCTCACGTTATTCGATTTACGCTATGTTACTTAGATGTCGTAGTAATATTACTCTTCGTGTTACTGGTAAACGGGTGTAGAATACAAAGTAACAATATTTTCGATAATTTACTGCAACTGTGTGAAAATTGTTTGTATTTATATTGAAATAATCTTTAAATTATATCTTAACCTTTGAACTCAGACACTCGCAGCCACTTATTTGGAGTTTAAGATCAAATCACAGTATTAATTCACTCAACAACGTGGCCACATTTTGCATGTATAATGTACATTGGGATATTTGCAATGCAGAAGTGCACCTCACCAAGGTTCAGAAGATTGTATCGGTTATTGAAAACGTACACAAGTTAGCAGAGGCAGCAGGCATCCGATGTAAACTCTCAAAAAAATCTAAATGACCTGACAACAAAAAACGAATGACCTGACAATTTGTAGATAAGTTCAAGTTACAAGAATATGTAACAAAGTACTACCTTCTGCTTAATGGAAAAAAAAAAAAAACATAACAACTCAGTGCACCATAATTCATTTTTAGTTTATTTTTTAATGTATTGGGTATCTCTTTTAAACATAAATTTTCTTTCCTTTGTTTATTTAAGATGAAAGTTAGATATACGCGCCCACGAGTGTTATGTGTAGAACAACGAATGACTTTTAACACCCATTTTTTTTAATATAGACAAATGTATTAATATTATCAGACGACATAATGCAAATGAACAAAAGAAAGTCTTTATTCGAGTATTTTCAAGTGGGTGACGACAGAGCACACAAGCAGAGGCAAGTGCACGTGGAATTACCAAAGGTATATTTAATGTTCTGTTTACTAATTCAGTAGCTTTATGTCGATATAAGCTTTTTGTCATACTAAATCAAGCTGATCTCACTAGCCTAGCATATCAACCTCGCTTCCCACCTACTGTGATAAATAATTCATAATAGTACTAACATATCCGTGTTCTACTTTAGATGTCGTTCTTCATACAAATGAACAATGAAACAGAATAACAGGTACGAGAGAGATTGCACGCGCGAACAATTTGATGGAACAGCAAAATACACTAATTAACTAGAATAACTCACCATAAATCTACGAATTGGGATGTACACGTATAACGAAACTTACTCAAATATTTCAGACGTTATTCATTAAGCCTGAAGATTTTTTTTAAGAACGATCATATTGCTAATAAACTTATCGATATAAAGAATTACAGGTTCAGGTGTTCGGTTAAAATACTATTCACTACTATATCTCATATCTTTAACATTCCGTTCTACATTGAGAGTTATCACACATATTGAAAACTTGTGAAAGTTAAGATATATATATATATATAAAGGATTCAGTTCCCATTGAGGGTGATCACACATATTGAAAACTTGTGAAAGTTAAGATATATATATATATATAAAGGATTCCGTTCCACATTGAGAGTGATCACACACATTGAAAACTTGTAAACGTTAAGAAATATATATATATATATATAAAGGAGTAAAAAAAGAATTATGGTTCCCACCCTGTTTTAATATAACATCAGAACCTATAAAGATAATTAAGCCACGTTGCTTTGGTAAGCCAGTTATTGTTGTAGCTGAATTTCGTTTAGTCCCTCTATACTAATTAAATTTGGCAGTAGGATAGATCAAGTATTTTTTTAAAGACACAAAAAAATGAAACAATACAATGTCTGTAGTCAGGCTACCTTTCTTTAGTTGTTTTGAAATTTGCGCAAAGCTACATAAGGGTTATCTGTCACATTTAGTCAAAATTAGTTATATCTCTTTTAATTTAGCTATTGCCAGTCACGTTTGGTCAAAACTGGTCATATATCATTTAATTTTGCTCAGAGAACGAGTCAGTTTATTTTTTTCGAAAGTCCATATTCATTGAGAGAAAGAAAAGTCCATGGAACCAATTTAACTAAAGCAGCGATAATGATTTGTTACCTTTTTGGCACCGTATTTTATTGTATGTTGTTATCTTTTTACACCGTATTTTATTGTATGTTGTTATCTTCTTACACCGTATTTTATTGTATGTTATCTTTTTACATCGTATTTTGTTGTATGTTGTTATCTTCTTACACCGTATTTTATTGTATGTTGTTGTTTTTTTAATTTTGCTTAGAGAACGAGTTAGTTTTTTTTTTTCGAAAGTCCATTTTCACTGAGAGAAAGAAAAGTCCATGGAACCAATTGAACTAAAGCAGCGATAATGATTTGTTATCTTCTTAGCACCGTATTTTATTGTATGTTTCAAAGTACGTGAATGTTTGTTTGTTTAGTTAATTTCGCGCAATTTGGCTTGTTTTTGTTTTGAATTTCGCGCTAAGCTACACGAGGGCTATTTATGCTAGCTGTCCCTAATTTAGTAGTGTAAGGCTAGAGGGAAGGCAACTAGTCATCACCACCCACCACCAAATCTTGGGCTACTTTTTTACCAACGAATAGTGAGATTGACTGTATCATTATAAAACCCCCACGGCTGAAAGGGCGAGCATGTTTGGAGAGGTGGGGATTCGAACCCACGACCCTCGGATTACGAGTCGAGCGCCTTAACCACCTGGCTATGCCGGCCCTCAATTTCGCGCAAAGCTACACGAGGACTACCTGCAGTTTTACACTGCTAAATAAGGAACGGCTAGTGCAGGTGATAGCCACCCACAGCGAACTCTTAGGCTGCTCTTTTACCAACTAAGAGTGGAAATCACCGTCACTTTATAACGTCCCCACAGCTGAAAGGGAGAGCATGTTTGGTGTGATGGAGATCTGAACTCGTGCCCCTCAGTTTGCTAGTCGAGAGCCTTAACCACCTGGCTATGCTGGGCATTGTCCTTATTTAAAGTAATTTGTTAAATTTTTATTACCCTTTACAATTAGATTACAAGTTAAAGTGTTTTTTGTTTTTTTTTTTTGCGTTGTAAGTCCGCAGACATACCGTTGAGCCACTGGGCGGCATTATGAAGTCGAAATTTTTATCCAATCAACAGGCTCTGTCTGCCTCGGCCCTTAATTATACTGCTCATATCATAATATAATTGAAGAATTAGTTGGTGTGTTAGGAAAGAGTTTGATGTCGTATTCCATAACAGTAAACAGGGCTACGATATAGTATCCTAGATAATCAACGTAATCATAATAAATTGCTCTTAGCTACTTAAGGATGACTCATTACATACTAAGTAAAGAAGTATTTATTAACTAGTAGAGGGTTCATTTGTTATTTTGGTAAACTCCTTTTTTTTTTTTTTAATTTCAGACCGGTTTATAACACTGTAAGGAAAAGTGATTACGCCAGAAGCAAAGAGATATTTGGGCGACATAACTTACAATAAAAATGTTAGGATAGCCTAGATTTCTCTAAAATAATTCATAACGACTCAAACAATACTGAAAAATATATTTTCATAAAAATATTATGTATATTCTAATCAAGGCGCAAAATTTATTACTATCTCTCATCTGTTTCATACGTAAAACCCCTTTCGAACAAAATATTTTAGGTGAATTTTCCCTGTTTATGTCTATTCGGTTTCCTAACCTTTTAGGGAACTCCCGCGTAAAAAACACACAAAACAATCTCCTACTTAAATGGGGCGTCTTCTTCAACATCTGAGTATTTACAACTTAAAATAAAATTTGGAGAAAAACTATCTTAAAATGTAAAAAGTATTACTATTTTTAAAACAAAAAGTTTCATTGTTATTCGTCCCAATTTGTATTTTATAAGCTCCATTTACAGTATATGTTTTTCACATACTTCAGTGACGATTTTTACTTTAAAAAACAGACTGTCGTTGACAATACACCCTTTAAAAATACACGCTATACATGGGTGTGTAACTTAATGCACTCTCACACGTTATACAAGTATTATCATTCATGCAATAAAATGCGTGTAGTTTTAATTGTAGAGGTAATTAACAGTGTAGAATTTTTTCAAGAAAATGGAGTCAAATGTAAACAGCAGAGAAGTTCAGATATTTCTGCTGGCTATTGTATTGTATGTGTTTTTTCAGTTTTGTATCAAGCAGAGAAAATTGTTAATAAATACTGAACGTTACGGCAATCCCCAATATAATAGTGTAATTCTTCGTTCATAATCTGGACATATCTTAATCATATACATTGTATTTTAGGCACCTAAGAAACTGATTTTTTTTTCCTTAAAAATAAATATACTTTTAAAACAAAAGCATTACACAAGTGCAGAACTAAGAAGTAAAATTAGTAACTGTAATGTGGTAGAAATTAAGTCTTGTTGAATGCCATATCGTATTGTACTTGTGTAAAATATGTAGTGATAAAAGAGAATAGTTTGAAACATTAGAACTAAAGTTGTGTTTTACGTATTCTCTGATGAACATGGACTTTTAAACACAGCACTTCTAATCGTTGCCGTTTCATTACCCTTAGTTTTGTACATATATTTATCAGATATATTAACACTTATAAAATTAGTTTGCATTGGTAAAGCATTTACTTACATGACGTCTAACAAAACACGCCTGTTTCTTTTGAGGTTGTGACTACGTAAGTTGTGTTGTTGAAAGAAACCATTTTTTCTTTAAGATATTTTATATTACGTAATCAAGTATTATAGTTACTCTTATCTAATTCATTACTTGAAACCTGGTACTATAGGTCACTCAACATGTCATTTAAAAACCTTTCCTACAAGTACCCAGCTCTGATGGAGCTATTTTTGGACAGAACAATATATTGTGGTAATGAAAAGAGTAATGGGTTTCTCTAGAAGTAATGAATACTTGAAGCTCAGGATTAAAAGTACTGATGTCTTTAGCAATACTGATGATTCAGTAGACGCAGGCCTGATAAATGGTGAAAAGATTACATTCTTCGAAATTCTTTGCAACAGTCGCATGGTAAGGAAACCTCAGTTTGAGCTTCCAAAGCCACTTTTGTAACATCCAAATGGTTCTTTTGTAACACAAACGCTTAAACAATAAGTAATTTAACTATAAAAGATGGAATAATGAATCTAATAAATCACCCGTACAGGAAAAAAATTGTTTGTTTGTTTGTTTTTGAATTTCGCACAAAGCTATACGAGGGCTATCTGTGCTAGCCGTCCCTAATTTAGCAGTGTAAGACTGGAGGGAAGGCAGCTAGTCATCACCACTCACCGCCAACTCTTGGGCTACTCTTTTACAAACGAATAGTGGGATTGACCGTAAAATTATAACGCCCACACGGCTGAAAGGGCGAGCATGTTTGGCGCGACGAGGATGCAAACCCGCGACCCTCAGATTACGAGTCGCACGCCTTAACACGCTTGGCCATGCCGGGCCAGGAAAACATTATTGCATTTCTTCATAATATAAATAGCTCTTGTAAGTTTATTTGAAATCACTAAGATTTGATAAATCCAATTTAAGGCTTATTTGAATAATCACTCCAAGAATTTTTAATGAATCATATTTTGTAATTTACTAATATTTAAAGCAAGACAGCTGGCAATAAGCCAAGCTTTAACAAACATTAGTATGTTGTTTCCAATTCTAAAACAATCTACAAAATGATATGGCTCAATATGTATCATCGACTACTAATAACAAGTTCTACTAGGACATACTGTGAGTAAATTGTTTATATGCGTAAAGTCGACCAAGAAGTGAACCTTGAGGAACTCCATAGTGAAGGCTATTGAGAACTGATTTTGTTCCATTAATTTTGATGTAGCATTGCCTGTTATATAAATACGTTTTTAAAATATTATATACATATTGCCTCGTAAGCCATAATGAGCACATTTACAGAACAATATTGAATTATTTATATTACCAAATGCCTTTTCAATATCTAGAACACAAATTAGAACAGATTTCTTTGCTTTTTATGCATTAAGTCTTTGTAATGATTGCCAATAGACATTTTTCGGTAGACTGGTGTTTGGTAAAATGTGTAGATTTCTTACTTGTTTTTAAAAAAAAATTTTGATAATTCGATTATTCAAAATACGCTCGACAATATGAGTAAATGCAGAGAGAACAGAAATATGCCGATGATTGTCGACCCTGTCAGGATCTCCATTTTTGTAGACGGGTTCGATTTTTGCAATTTTAAGAATACACGGAAATCTACCAGTAGCACATACATTATTTACAGGTGTAGTTAACGGGTCAATCATGGGGTTACAGGTAGATTTTACAGTAGCACATACATTATTTACAGGTGTAGTTAACGGGTCAATCATGGGGTTACAGGTAGATTTTACAGTAGCACATACATTATTTACAGGTGTAGTTAACGGGTCAATCATGGGGTTACAGGTAGATTTTACTATTGACAGTAACACAACATACCATCCAGCTGAAGAGTCACTAGGTAGTGCCTTCATGACTGCAGGAATTTTAGTTAGAGTTACAGGGGAAATATAAAGGTACATTATCCCCCTACAAAAATTTATAAAACCTATTAACTTTTGGCAGGTAGAGTTTAATAAACAATGTTTATTGCTTATGAGTCATTTTCTAGGTAAACAGGTGGACATTTTAAGCATTTGAACTCGATAAAATTTAACACGTGATTAATTTTCAAAATGTAAAATTCCGTCATCATGTCATCATACAAATAAACGTATAAACTGCTCACCTGTCAAGAAGTTTGCCTAGAATGCTGGCAGCATTTCTAACGTTATTGGTAATTTAGGCCTAACTGAATCAAAGAATACTTTTACAGCTCCTTTTATTATTTTCATAATGTAACAATCTTGACAATCGGACAACATTAACGCACTTTGTTGACCGCTTTCAAGGTACCATTTAAAATATTTTATAATATAAGGCACTCTCCGCCAACCACGGCAACCATAGATCGCGTTGAATTGATATATATTTCTGATAAACATTTCTTTTCTGAAAATAAATTTGCTGATCGATATGGTAGATAGAGATATTCTTACAATGAAGATGGTACTAAATTAAAACAGAAATAAGGGTACGTGTGTGTGTTTTCTTATAGCAAAACCACCTTGAGCTATCTGCTGAGCCCACCGAGGGGAATCGAACGCCTGATTTTAGCGTTGTAAATCCATAGACATGGTGCTGTACTAGCGGGTAGCAATAAGGGTACGAACTGTATGTTAACGTGTTTATTTGTCTATCTAACTATTTGTGAAAACTTAAATATTATCAAATAAAGATGGGTCATATTTAGCAGAATCATTGAGGGCCACCCAGCGATTCAATTATTTTATTTTTGTGAACTCATACTTTAGATAAATTATAAACTTATTACAGCGTATTGCTGTAAACACAATTTGATAACACTGCACTTAATATGATGAAATGAAAAATTGAAACATTACATACAGAGATAAGAAGAATTTATTGGGTTCTTCAAGGCTGTATCTGTACATCCACATCTGAGTAAAATAACTTCAAGGCTGTATCTGGACACCCACCTCTGAGTAAAATAACTTCAAGGCTGTATCTGTACACCCACATATGAGTAAAATAACTTCAAGGCTGTATCTGTACACCCACCTCTGAGTAAAATAACTTCAAGGCTGTATCTCTACACCCACATCTGAGTAAAATAAATAAATAAGTGTTTTTAAAGAACCCTTTATTTTTCAGGAACTTATAGATTCCCTTCTTAAACTCCCGTAAATTACATTACTGTTGAGGTAACTCTTTCCATAATTTAATAACCCTGTTGGAAAAAGAAACCTGTCTCAATTGGTACAATGTCTGTCTTTTCCAAATTTTCAACTTATGTCCTCTCATCTTCAGGGCATCCACACGAAGAAACCAAAGGAGTTTATCCTATTAATCCCCAGATAATCTTGTAAAGTTAAATAAAAACACCCATTACTATTATTTTATCAAGGAAAAATTTGTAAAGTGATCTAAACCTGTTGTCATAAAATAACCTTTCCTCACTGAAATCATCTGAGTAACCACCTTTCCAACAACCTAATATTCTTTCTTAGGAAAGGAGACAAAAAATTGGTGATAATATTCTTGTTTGCTTGTTTGTGTTTTGAATTTCGCGCAAAGATACACTAGGGCTATCTGCGCTAATTTAGCAGTGTAAGACTAGAGCGAAGGCAGCTAGTCATCACCACCCACCGCCAACTCTTGGGCTACTCTTTTACCAACGAATAGTAGGATTGACTGTCACGTTATAACACCCCCATGGCTGAAAGGGCGAGCATGTTTGGTGCGACGGGGATTCGAACCCGCGACCCTCAAATTACGACTCGAACGCCTTAACCCACCTGGCCATGCCGGGCCTAATATTCTTGATGACGAGAAACCCGCTTGAAATAAAAATGTATCTCAGAACGGGTGGTATGGGTATTAACACTTTTACTGATAAAAGAGAGAACAATGTTTCGATCTTCCTAGGTCGTCTTCAGGTTAACAAATAGAGAGTTTACAACTGACTGTAGCCGGGCGCATGTCTTAGGGACGCGAGTATAACGTGTACGGGATTGTAGGGGGCGTTGCAGTTAGATGTTAGGTTATTAATTAGTGTAGGTATAAAGGTGTTCCTTTGTATTGGTTTAATTTTGGTTTTAGTTGTTGTATAAGTAACGTTTCTTTGATTTTGCATTTGTTTATATTTGTTTCCCTACTTAGTTAGTTAGTTAGTTATCACCATTAGATTCCATCAAGGAACATAGGGCCGCAATCGCTTGCGGATTCTTCAACAGGTATTTAAGTGAGTAGGTTATTAGCCCACTGCACCGAGCCGTCCCTAATTTAGTAGTGTAAGACTAGAGGGAAGGCAACTAGTCATCACCACCCACCACCAAATCTTGGGCTACTTTTTTACCAACGAATAGTGAGATTGACTGTATCATTATAAAACCCCCACGGCTGAAAGGGCGAGCATGTTTGGAGAGGTGGGGATTCGAACCCACGACCCTCGGATTACGAGTCGAGCGCCTTAACCACCTGGCTATGCCGGCCCTCAATTTCGCGCAAAGCTACACGAGGACTACCTGCAGTTTTACACTGCTAAATAAGGAACGGCTAGTGCAGGTGATAGCCACCCACAGCGAACTCTTAGGCTGCTCTTTTACCAACTAAGAGTGGAAATCACCGTCACTTTATAACGTCCCCACAGCTGAAAGGGAGAGCATGTTTGGTGTGATGGAGATCTGAACTCGTGCCCCTCAGTTTGCTAGTCGAGAGCCTTAACCCTTTGGCTATGCTGGGCATTGTCCTTATTTAAAGTAATTTGTTAAATTTTTATTACCCTTTACAATTAGATTACAAGTTAAAGTGTTTTTTGTTTTTGTTTTTTGCGTTGTAAGTCCGCAGACATACCGTTGAGCCACTGGGCGGCATTATGAAGTCGAAATTTTTATCCAATCAACAGGCTCTGTCTGCCTCGGCCCTTAATTATACTGCTCATATCATAATATAATTGAAGAATTAGTTGGTGTGTTAGGAAAGAGTTTGATGTCGTATTCCATAACAGTAAACAGGGCTACGATATAGTATCCTAGATAATCAACGTAATCATAATAAATTGCTCTTAGCTACTTAAGGATGACTCATTACATACTAAGTAAAGAAGTATTTATTAACTAGTAGAGGGTTCATTTGTTATTTTGGTAAACTCCTTTTTTTTTTTTTAATTTCAGACCGGTTTATAACACTGTAAGGAAAAAGTGATTACGCCAGAAGCAAAGAGATATTTGGGCGACATAACTTACAATAAAATGTTAGGATAGCCTAGATTTCTCTAAAATAATTCATAACGACTCAAACAATACTGAAAAATATATTTTCATAAAAATATTATGTATATTCTAATCAAGGCGCAAAATTTATTACTATCTCTCATCTGTTTCATACGTAAAACCCCTTTCGAACAAAATATTTTAGGTGAATTTTCCCTGTTTATGTCTATTCGGTTTCCTAACCTTTTAGGGAACTCCCGCGTAAAAAACACACAAAACAATCTCCTACTTAAATGGGGCGTCTTCTTCAACATCTGAGTATTTACAACTTAAAATAAAATTTGGAGAAAAACTATCTTAAAATGTAAAAATTATTACTATTTTTAAAACAAAAAGTTTCATTGTTATTCGTTCCAATTTGTATTTTATAAGCTCCATTTACAGTATATGTTTTTCGCATACTTCAGTGACGATTTTTACTTTAAAAAACAGACTGTCGTTGACAATACACCCTTTAAAAATACACGCTATACATGGGTGTGTAACTTAATGCACTCTCACACGTTATACAAGTATTATCATTCATGCAATAAAATGCGTGTAGTTTTAATTGTAGAGGTAATTAACAGAGTAGAATTTTTTCAAGAAAATGGAGTCAAATGTAAACAGCAGAGAAGTTCAGATATTTCTGCTGGCTATTGTATTGTATGTGTTTTTTTCAGTTTTGTATCAAGCAGAGAAAATTGTTAATAAATACTGAACGTTACGGCAATCCCCAATATAATAGTATAATTCTTCGTTCATAATCTGGACATATCTTAATCATATACATTGTATTTTAGGCACCTAAGAAACTGATTTTTTTTTCCTTAAAAATAAATATACTCTTAAAACAAAAGCATTACACAAGTGCAGAACTAAGAAGTAAAATTAGTAACTGTAATGTGGTAGAAATTAAGTCTTGTTGAATGCCATATCGTATTGTACTTGTGTAAAATATGTAGTGATAAAAGAGAATAGTTTGAAACATTAGAACTAAAGTTGTGTTTTACGTATTCTCTGATGAACATGGACTTTTAAACACAGCACTTCTAATCGTTGCCGTTTCATTACCCTTAGTTTTGTACATATATTTATCAGATATATTAACACTTATAAAATTAGTTTGCATTGGTAAAGCATTTACTTACATGACGTCTAACAAAACACGCCTGTTTCTTTTGAGGTTGTGACTACGTAAGTTGTGTTGTTGAAAGAAACCATTTTTTCTTTAAGATATTTTATATTACGTAATCAAGTATTATAGTTACTCTTATCTAATTCATTACTTGAAACCTGGTACTATAGGTCACTCAACATGTCATTTAAAAACCTTTCCTACAAGTACCCAGCTCTGATGGAGCTATTTTGGACAGAACAATATATTGTGGTAATGAAAAGAGTAATGGGTTTCTCTAGAAGTAATGAATACTTGAAGCTCAGGATTAAAAGTACTGATGTCTTTAGCAATACTGATGATTCAGTAGACGCAGGCCTGATAAATGGTGAAAAGATTACATTCTTCGAAATTCTTTGCAACAGTCGCATGGTAAGGAAACCTCAGTTTGAGCTTCCAAAGCCACTTTTGTAACATCCAAATGGTTCTTTTGTAACACAAACGCTTAAACAATAAGTAATTTAACTATAAAAGATGGAATAATGAATCTAATAAATCACCCGTACAGGAAAAAAATTGTTTGTTTGTTTGTTTTTGAATTTCGCACAAAGCTATACGAGGGCTATCTGTGCTAGCCGCCCCTAATTTAGCAGTGTAAGACTGGAGGGAAGGCAGCTAGTCATCACCACTCACCGCCAACTCTTGGGCTACTCTTTTACAAACGAATAGTGGGATTGACCGTAAAATTATAACGCCCACACGGCTGAAAGGGCGAGCATGTTTGGCGCGACGAGGATGCAAACCCGCGACCCTCAGATTACGAGTCGCACGCCTTAACACGCTTGGCCATGCCGGGCCAGGAAAACATTATTGCATTTCTTCATAATATAAATAGCTCTTGTAAGTTTATTTGAAATCACTAAGATTTGATAAATCCAATTTAAGGCTTATTTGAATAATCACTCCAAGAATTTTTAGTGAATCATATTTTGTAATTTACTAATATTTAAAGCAAGACAGCTGGCAATAAGCCAAGCTTTAACAAACATTAGTATGTTGTTTCCAATTCTAAAACAATCTACAAAATGATATGGCTCAATATGTATCATCGACTACTAATAACAAGTTCTACTAGGACATACTGTGAGTAAATTGTTTATATGCGTAAAGTCGACCAAGAAGTGAACCTTGAGGAACTCCATAGTGAAGGCTATTGAGAACTGATTTTGTTCCATTAATTTTGATGTAGCATTGCCTGTTATATAAATACGTTTTTAAAATATTATATACATATTGCCTCGTAAGCCATAATGAGCACATTTACAGAACAATATTGAATTATTTATATTACCAAATGCCTTTTCAATATCTAGAACACAAATTAGAACAGATTTCTTTGCTTTTTATGCATTAAGTCTTTGTAATGATTGCCAATAGACATTTTTCGGTAGACTGGTGTTTGGTAAAATGTGTAGATTTCTTACTTGTTTTTAAAAAAAAATTTTGATAATTCGATTATTCAAAATACGCTCGACAATATGAGTAAATGCAGAGAGAACAGAAATATGCCGATGATTGTCGACCCTGTCAGGATCTCCATTTTTGTAGACGGGTTCGATTTTTGCAATTTTAAGAATACACGGAAATCTACCAGTAGCACATACATTATTTACAGGTGTAGTTAACGGGTCAATCATGGGGTTACAGGTAGATTTTACAGTAGCACATACATTATTTACAGGTGTAGTTAACGGGTCAATCATGGGGTTACAGGTAGATTTTACAGTAGCACATACATTATTTACAGGTGTAGTTAACGGGTCAATCATGGGGTTACAGGTAGATTTTACTATTGACAGTAACACAACATACCATCCAGCTGAAGAGTCACTAGGTAGTGCCTTCATGACTGCAGGAATTTTAGTTAGAGTTACAGGGGAAATATAAAGGTACATTATCCCCCTACAAAAATTTATAAAACCTATTAACTTTTGGCAGGTAGAGTTTAATAAACAATGTTTATTGCTTATGAGTCATTTTCTAGGTAAACAGGTGGACATTTTAAGCATTTGAACTCGATAAAATTTAACACGTGATTAATTTTCAAAATGTAAAATTCCGTCATCATGTGATCATACAAATAAACGTATAAACTGCTCACCTGTCAATAAGTTTGCCTAGAATGCTGGCAGCATTTCTAACGTTATTGGTAATTTAGGCCTAACTGAATCAAAGAATACTTTTACAGCTCCTTTTATTATTTTCATAATGTAACAGTCTTGACAACATTAACGCACTTTGTTGACCGCTTTCAAGGTAACATTTAAAATATTTTATAATATAAGGCACTCTCCGCCAACCACGGCAACCATAGATCGCGTTGAATTGATATATATTTCTGATAAACATTTCTTTTCTGAAAATAAATTTGCTGATCGATATGGTAGATAGAGATATTCTTACAATGAAGATGGTACCAAATTAAAACAGAAATAAGGGTACGTGTGTGTGTTTTCTTATAGCAAAACCACCTTGAGCTATCTGCTGAGCCCACCGAGGGGAATCGAACGCATGATTTTAGCGTTGTAAATCCATAGACATGGTGCTGTACTAGCGGGTAGCAATAAGGGTACGAACTGTATGTTAACGTGTTTATTTGTCTATCCAACTATTTGTGAAAACTTAAATATTATCAAATAAAGATGGGTCATATTTGGCAGAATCATTGAGGGCCACCCAGCGATTCAATTATTTTATTTTTGTAAACTCATACTTTAGATAAATTATAAACTTATTACAGTGTATTGCTGTAAACACAATTTGATAACACTGCACTTAATATGATGAAATGAAAAATTGAAACATTACATACAGAGATAAGAAGAATTTATTGGGTTCTTCAAGGCTGTATCTGTACATCCACATCTGAGTAAAATAACTTCAAGGCTGTATCTGTACACCCACCTCTGAGTAAAATAACTTCAAGGCTGTATCTGTACACCCACATATGAGTAAAATAACTTCAAGGCTGTATCTGTACACCCACCTCTGAGTAAAATAACTTCAAGGCTGTATCTCTACACCCACATCTGAGTAAAATAAATAAATAAGTGTTTTTAAAGAACCCTTTATTTTTCAGGAACTTATAGATTCCCTTCTTAAACTCCCGTAAATTACATTACTGTTGAGGTAACTCTTTCCATAATTTAATAACCCTGTTGGAAAAAGAAACCTGTCTCAATTGGTACAATGTCTGTCTTTTCCAAATTTTCAACTTATGTCCTCTCATCTTCAGGGCATCCACACGAAGAAACCAAAGGAGTTTATCCTATTAATCCCCAGATAATCTTGTAAAGTTAAATAAAAACACCCATTACTATTATTTTATCAAGGAAAAATTTGTAAAGTGATCTAAACCTGTTGTCATAAAATAACCTTTCCTCACTGAAATCATCTGAGTAACCACCTTTCCAACAACCTAATATTCTTTCTTAGGAAAGGAGACAAAAAATTGGTGATAATATTCTTGTTTGCTTGTTTGTGTTTTGAATTTCGCGCAAAGATACACTAGGGCTATCTGCGCTAATTTAGCAGTGTAAGACTAGAGCGAAGGCAGCTAGTCATCACCACCCACCGCCAACTCTTGGGCTACTCTTTTACCAACGAATAGTAGGATTGACTGTCACGTTATAACACCCCCATGGCTGAAAGGGCGAGCATGTTTGGTGCGACGGGGATTCGAACCCGCGACCCTCAAATTACGACTCGAACGCCTTAACCCACCTGGCCATGCCGGGCCTAATATTCTTGATGACGAGAAACCCGCTTGAAATAAAAATGTATCTCAGAACGGGTGGTATGGGTATTAACACTTTTACTGATAAAAGAGAGAACAATGTTTCGATCTTCCTAGGTCGTCTTCAGGTTAACAAATAGAGAGTTTACAACTGACTGTAGCCGGGCGCATGTCTCAGGGACGCGAGTATAACGTGTACGGGATTGTAGGGGGCGTTGCAGTTAGATGTTAGGTTATTAATTAGTGTTGGTATAAAGGTGTTCCTTTGTATTGGTTTAATTTTGGTTTTAGTTCTTGTATAAGTAAGGTTTCTTCGATTTTGCATTTGTTTATATTTGTTTCCCTGCTTAGTTAGTTAGTTAGTTATCACCATTAGATTCCATCAAGGAACATAGGGCCGCAATCGCTTGCGGATTCTTCAACAGGTATTTAAGTGAGTAGGTTATTAGCCCACTGGACCGAGCTGTCCCTAATTTAGTAGTGTAAGACTAGAGGGAAGGCAGCTAGTCATCACCACCCACCGCCAACTCTTGGGCTACTCTTTTACCAACGAATAGCGGGATTGACCGTAACATTATAACGCCCACACGGCTGGGAGGGCAAGCATGTTTGGCGCGACGCGTGCGCGAACCCGCGACCCTCGGATTACGAGTCGCACGCCTTACGCGCTTGGCCATGCCAGACCCCCTACTTAGTATATGAGGGTTTTCTATAGTTATGTTGTCTTTATTTGGTTTGCAATGTTCAAAATCCCGTGAAGGTGTTTGTGTGTGTGTGTTCTTTGAATCTAGTTTCCATTTTTCTGCTTGTTTCTCCAATCTAGAAATCATGAAAGTTGTTGCATTGTATTTTATAAATAATGTTGGTGTTGTGTTTGTTAATGTAGTTTTTACATAGTATGAACTTTAGTTTTGTACCTGGTTTTTGAATAAATTTGGTGTCTACTGGAATGTCATATTTTGTTACTAGTTTTTGCCAAATGTTGGTTATTTTTTCGTTGATGTCAGGAACATATGATATGCAGCAGTGTAAGGTTTTGCAGTTTGTTGTATCTTGGGATTTGTTGTTATTTGTTTGTTTGTTATTGAGCTAGGCAGGGGCGTAGATTCTGGGGGGGATGGGGTATACATCCCCCCTTCATTTTAGGTGGGGGTGTGGTGCATACAATCATACTCCCCAACAGTTTGGTCTGTTGAATTGTTTTATTGCATCACAGGCCTACAAACTGTGTGTTTGTTCTTGTGATTATCGTGTTCTTACCAATCGAATTACATAATTAGGCCTAGATGTAGGCTTTTTTTCAGTAGCCGAAATGTACATCTTTTATCTAGACGTGCTTCTATGCTTTTCGATCTAAGCGATAGTTCGTAAGTATCAGTCAGTAGGCCTAAGTATACATGATCATGGCAACAAGATTACTCTGTGACTGTATGTTTACAGCTTTCAGGTTCACCTAATCAGAAATTACCAATTTGCAAATTAAACAGTCCACATAAGTGGTTGCAAAAATCATTCCCCCATCAGGTGTAAAAAATCTATGCCCCTGGAGCTAGATGTGTGCGTATAATTTTTTCAACGATTTTTGGAGGAAATTACTTGATTTTGATTAAGATTTCTTTTCTTTTGTTGATTCCATTGTTCATTTTATCGAGTGAGCGTAGTTTTGTGGCTGTGTTCATTTGGTTTCTTAATGTGTTGAATTTTTGTTTAGTTTTATGTGCTGAGTCCCAGGGAGTGTATAATCCACTATACCTATACTAACTAATTACCTAACATCTAACTGCAACGCTCCCTACAATCCTGTATCTGTTATATTCTCGCCCCTAAGACATACACCCAGCAACGTTCAGTTGCAAACTTTCTCTCTTTGTTAACCTAAATATGACTTAGGAAGGTCGAAACATTGTTCTCTGCTTTATTAGTAAAAGTATTAATACTCATACCAGCCGTTCTGAAATAGTGTTGATAACACTCCAATTGAGGTCCAGCCAGTGACTTGTATAGAGATAATTATCTTTTCGGTTTGTTTGTTTTTTATTTCGCGCAAAGCTACTCAAGGACTATCTGCGTTAGCAGTCCCTAAGTTAGCAGTGTAAGACTATAGGGAAGGCAGCTAATCATCACCACACACCGCCAAATCTTGGGCTATTCTTTTATCAACGAATAGTGGGATTGACCGTCACCTTATAACGCACCCACGGCTGAAAACAAGCGTGTTTGGTGTGACGGGGATTCGAGCCCGCGACTCTCAGATTACGAGTCGAACGCCTTAACCCACGTGGCCATGCCAGGCCTTATCTTTTTGCACTTATAATAAATATCTCTTAAAATGTTACAAACTTTACTACCAGAAACGGAGAGCTGCCTCGACATCTTGGGTAGCTTATCTACCAGCATGCCAAGATCCTTGTCTTAGTCACACTAGAAATGGTTCCCATCTTTATCTATATTATGACAATCAAATATAACACTTTGCACATATTGAAAAAGTGTTTGTCTAACTTACTAACAGACCTATACGTCAATATCATCGCTACAGTTATTAATACTCAAAAGTAAAATTTACCCAACATTTTATTAAATTACTAATCAGGCCCTTTTGACATTTTTATATAACTTAATGGTATTAGCACTAATTCATGCCTAATCTGACTTTTTCTTTGTCACATCTAAGCAACCCATGTCTAAGTAATTTGCCTTTCCCATCTTTTATTCATGGTATTGTCGTAATTAGCCTGAAATGTAACATGTTATCAAAAGATTTTTTGAAAATTTTTGTTCTCCAACTCCACACCTGCATGGCCAATTGGTTAAAGCACTCGACTCATAATCCGAGGGTTGGGGGTTTAAATCCCCGTCACACCAAACATACTCGCCCTTTCAGCCGTGAGGGCGTTATAACGTCATGGTGAATACCACTATTCGTTGGTAAAAGAGTAGCCCAAGAGTTAGCGGTGGGTGGTGATGACTAGCTGCTTTCCTCTAGTCTTACACTGCTAAATTAGGGACGACTAGCGCAGATAGCCCTCGTGTAGCTTTGTGCTTAATTACAAACAAACCAAAATAAAAGTGAATATTTTTATTGTACGAAGTGCTTAATTACCAGCAACTGTGACTTCAGAAAAAAGAAAATAACTTTTTTTGATCTATAGAAGACGTGATTAATTACCTGCACTGTATTTCTTGTTTCATCGAATTGGTCTAACCTGAGAATATCACAAGTAAAGCTGGTAGATTCGTTGCACTGGATTTCATATGTAAACGGTGTTTTTATGGCAGATGCCAATAAATTTATTTTGGCCTACTTTGCAAATATTGGTCTCTCTCTTTTTCTTTTTTTTTTTACGAGCCGCAAATTATTATCCAGGATAATTTCTTACCGTGCTTTTGTACTTGTTATTTGTATTTATGGCAAAATTACTACTGCTGTCTGTTGCCTTCTCAAATATTAAGCTGATCAAAGGGAAGTAACCACTCAGCCGTGCCCTATCACCGACTAACCACTTTAAGGAAGACTCGCTTATGTACAACAACCATAACTTAAAGTACACGGATTCGCACCCAACTCGCCAGCTTCAAAATTCAGAGCTCTACCAAACACTTGTGTGACATGTCTAAATGTGTTGGATGTTAATTTGTTAAATAAAAGACGTAACGCTAATTGACTATAATGCACAATATTTCTGTTATATGCTAAATAACATTGAGATTAATATTAACTGACATAGATATTATTATTACTATTACAAATTAAATAACATACAGATTATGATTATACAAATAAGCAAATCACGTGAAAACCACACTCAATATAAAATCGAGGTAGAATGTATTAGAACTATATTTTGACACTGCTTGATGTCACGTATAGATAGTATGATGCTATTGAAAACTGATCGCATTTGAAAATATTATGTACTAGTTCTTTCCGACATAAAACATTCAAACACTTTAATTATTAAGATGGATTCAGATTGAGAATTTAGAAATTAAAAACTGGAGTATCCCTTATATAAATGCATGTGGATTAAGTTAGAGTCCCAGGACCATCCAGATTGGAGCCTACAACAAGTCGTACCCTAATCACAGTGAGCACTAAGGTCAGTGCTAAAAGACCTTCACGTGTTCCAAGCATCAGTGCTCAAAATAATCAAGAATAATCTCTGTTTGGAAAAATGAAATAAGTCAATTGTACACAGCTTACTTCCACGACATAACCCTTTAATTTTGACTTATCTTTAACGGCCAGATAATAAGTATTCACGGCATTCTACACGAAAGTATACCCCTCAAATCGCCAGTCACAGCACCTATGTATTTCTGTGTGAATGTACTGTTGAAATTTAGGCTCTCCAACACTGTTCCTTCTTACACTAAATGGATTATGGTAAGCTAACAGAAATAAGTTATGTGCTTAAGACATGACAGTCTTTAAGAAGGAGCCTTTTCAAATGGAAATGTAGCCTCGAGGCCATTATCAAGATACATAGTTTTCAAGTAAAGCATGATCGGAGTTGGCAAATACAGATTGTAATAATGAGATAAAGTCTCAAAAACATTTTGTTAAAACGAACTCAACATTGTATAACAGTACAATCTAAAAACGATATTAATTGTATCTAATGATTCTTTGCAATTTGTATTGTGTTCTTCAGGAAGCAAATATTTTATATACCATCAAAAAAAGCTTGGGAAATGTTTTAATAATCTAAGTTAAATAAGCATGTCAAAAATATATATTTACTTGAGGGTGGTTGAAATCAATGATTTGCATATATTTAATATTTCTTCGTTTATTTGTTACTTACGGGTAAGAATGGATAGGAGTGTTGGTCTTCGAAACTTCTAATGATGTATTATGAGTAAAGAAGAAAAATTAGCCGAGAACTGTAAGTTTTTAATTTTTGTAAACCAAAATTTAACCCTACTTCTGTTATACCTAGACATGGAATAAGAACTATGTTCAAAGTCTGATTTGTTTCGTGCCCTTCTTCTCTGACCAAAAAGTTATTGGTGTTTACACTTTATCATTCTTTCAAGTTTCGTTGACACAGGTTTATTAGTACGCAAATACATGTGTGTGATATATTTAATTAATCAAGTATGTTTGTTTGCTTTGTTTTTGAATGTTACCCAAAGCTATACGAGGGCTATCTACTCTAGCCGTCCCTAATTTAGAAGTGTAAGACTAGAGAGGAGGCAGCTAATCATCACCACCCACCGCCAACTCTTGGGCTGCTCTTTTACCAACGAATAGTAGGATTGACCGTCACTTTATAATGCCCCCACGGCTGAAAGAGCGAGCATGTTTGGTGTGAGGAGGATTCGAACTCGCGAAAGTGGTGCAACTAGATCTATATTTCTGGCTTAGGATCTTTACATGAATACCTAATTATGTAAAAAGAAAACATGTCTGAGCCCAGTGTATATATCTTATTAGACAGAATATTAGACATCACTGACAAACAAGTGATGAGTTACTGCGGTGACTCAAGGAAAGAGGCAACAGAACTGTTGGAAAGGTCTGATTAAATACTACAGTCCTTACACTTCAGGACAACCAAGGAAAAACTTGCGTCATAATGACGTGTCAGTATGATACATAATTACTGTAAACGCCTAACAGCGATTGACGAATGGGCACGCTGCTCATTAACTTATTATCTCCCAAGATAAGCTATGCAGGGTGGTCTTGCCGCTAAGCATACAAAACACTAGAAAGAAGTGAGTTTTGCATCTCGCGGATTATATAGATGAATACCGATCTGTCATAAGTTCCTTTTTGCATCTGACATTCATCATTCGTAATCAGCTTATATGTGTATCATTCATGGCAACAGAAGAAGAAATTCTTTGTCATCAACCCTTGAAAAATGGTCATAACCATCAGTAAACAAATTATTTTAATGTATTTGTATTTGTAGCTTTTTTTTACAAAAAATATCTCAGACTGTTTTCAAAGACAAACTTACAAACAATAAATTAAATGTTGGACAAACGGCAAGTGATTTCAACATATGATTGTATATACATAAGTGTTAACTAAAGGAGAGATTATGATTGTATATACATAAGTGTTAACTAAAGGAGAGATTATGATTGTATATACATAAGTGTTAACTAAAGGAGAGATTATGATTGTATATACATAAGTGTTAACTAAAGGAGAGATTATGATTGTATATACATAAGTGTTAACTAAAGGAGAGATTACAATATTCTTCCCCTCTCCTTCTCTGCGTGTAATCCCTCCAATAAACTGTACAGGCTGTACTTATTATAACCTTCTCTTAATAGCTTTGTTCTGGAGAATGTCACTCTCACTTCTCGAAGATAGCCCACGCTGGGGAAGAGATTAAATCAACATATCAAATTCATTTTTGACGAAGAGAAATTCATTGTTGGTGTCCCCGTTTTTTGTGCTCGACTATTTAATGTATAAACTGAGATGGTCAACATATTTACTTACAACTTACAGATGAAACGATTTTTGACAGAGACGGCAAACTGTACTACTGAAAGCAGAAAACAGTGTCTGATTGAGTGTATTGAAAGCGTAAGACAGCACTTGCTTGAGCATATTAAAAGTGTAAGACAGCACTTGCTTGAGTATGTTGAAAGTGTAAGACAGCACTTGCTTGAGTATATTGAAAGTGGAAGGAAGTACTTGCTTGAGTATATTGAAAGTGTAAGTAAGACAGCACTTGCTTGAGTATATTGGAACTAGAAGGGAGTACTCGCTTGAGTGGATATTTTTGTTGTACATATTTCAAGTTGAAAGAGACTCGAGGGTCTGAAAACATTGTATTCCAAGCTACCCTTAGTGTGAAATATCGATAAGTGTAATGTGTTGTTCTTATTCTATATAAATACAGAGGTTGACCTCATATCTTAAAGATCTGCCTGTTCTATGAGGATTACACATTTCATCAGACGTACATGAAGAATTGTAAGTTTCAATCAATAGAGTTTTGACATTTTACAGATTGCTTCAAAACTGTCATATTCTCAATCAAAGCATCAGAAATACTCCTAAACAAGATTAGCATTACTATTATGGACAGTGTCCAAAGATCTTCTTAATATCCTGCAAATGATGAAGCATTTTATTCAAATCATTAACCTCGTATTAGTGGAAAATAAGAATGAAAGAAACGCTAGTTTTCGAAAAGGGCGAACAAGATATACACTTCTATACGGTTTTAAAACATATTTTACTGTAATCAAACGTTCTTCTATACGGTTTTGAAACACATATTTTACTGTAATCAAACTTTCTTCTATACGGTTTTGAAACACATATTTTACTGTAATCAAACTTTTTTCTATACGGTTTTGAAACACATATTTTACTGTAATCAAACTTTCTTCTATACGGTTTTGAAACACATATTTTACTGTAATCAAACTTTCTTCTATACGGTTTTAAAACACATATTTTACTGTAATCAAACTTTCTTCTATACGGTTTTGAAACACATATTTTACTGTAATCAAACTTTCTTCTATACGGTTTTGGAACACATATTTTACTGTAATCAAACTTTCTTCTATACGGTTTTGAAACACATATTTTACTGTAATCAAACTTTCTTGAATAAAATCTACGATTTCCAATGTGCAGCTGGTAAAATTCTCATCCCTCAGTATAAGCACTTTTTAATGTATAATTTCTTTGTAATCATTCTGTAGCGTGAAACGCAAAACCGTGGCATTCAAACCAGATATTTTAAGTTGATTCTACCCTCACGGGGATTTTAAAATTCACCATAACCTTTATATAAAATAGCTTGATTTTGTTCGATCTTTTTTTAACGATCACTAACTGAAAAATATTCTTCGCTAATAGTTTATTTGTGATCTTCTTAAGTATAAAGCTGCACAATGGTTTCCTGTGGTCTTCTCATAGCGGATAAAGAAACCCAATTTCGAACGTTATAAGCCCAAAGACTTACAGCGGAACCACCGAGAGAAATAGCTTTCATTAATAGCGAATTAATTAAAAAGTCATTTATGAGATATTACAAGTATAGATCTCTTCCTTAGGAATTATAGTCTTTGTTTATCCCTTGACCCTAAACTGCTGACCACGATTATGCTTATAGATATATTCTCAGCTTATATATCTTTTGAATGCATATTTTTATTGTTTCTTTTAATAGGCGAATTGTGAAATTGTTCATAGGATAAATTCTTAAAAAACAGAATTTTTAAGCATTAGGATAAATTTTGAGATGGATAATAGCTAAAAGAATTAAAGCCTTTAAAAAGAAAACTTTTAACTTCTCCAGTAGAAACTTTAGAAAAGTTAATCAATAAGTCTGTCCACCTTATTAAAAGGCAGGAAAGTTGGTTTATGTTGCAATAGGGTTAATGTGAATGTGTGGGGAATCCTTAGTTTATCAATGACCATTTCTGTGTATACATAAATTAACAATTTCTTTGGATTTAACTGTTTCCGGAAGTTTCAAAACTAAATTATTTAACATTTATATTTACTTATTGCTTCTTTGTCGAACGTGTAATCTCGTTTGACGTTTATGGATAAAAATAAATATTACGCATTTCGCACATCTTTTAGAATCACGTAAATGTTCCACTACTATTAAAAAAAAAAAATTATTCCTAATATAATATCTATGGTCTGGTATGGTCAGGTGATTAAGGCACTCGACTCGTAATCTGAGGGTCGCGGACTCGAATCCCCGTCACACCAAACATGCTCGCCCTTTCATTCATGGGAGCGTTATACTGTGACGGTGAATCCCACTATTCGTTGGTAAAAGAGTAGCCCAAGAATTGTCGGTGGGTGATGATGACTAGCTGCCTTCCCTCTAGTCTTACACTGCTAAATCAGGGACGGCTAGCACAGATAGCCCTTGTGTAGCTTTGCGCGAAATTCAAAACAAAGCAAACCAAATCTAATGACTATATCATTATCTTCGTCTGCTTTCTTATAACTCACCTCTTTATGAGTTATGAATTTAAATAACGTTGATGTTGTTGTTTTTTAGATGATTAATTTTAGCCTTATAATTTAAACTTTAAAATGACAAATGTACAATTTCATCGTGCAAAATATCCAGTTATTCATTATGCCCCTATGAAAAACAAAATTTGATTTTAAAATTGCACCTTTTATTTTACCTATGAAATCTACGATGTATTCACAGTAATAAAGTTTGCGATTTTATTTACACTAAAAGCTATAATAATACGAATACACAACTTGCTTTAGTGCCACGAGATATACATTAGCGCATACCGTGTTTCTCCGATAATTAATAAGACCTACCCATAAAATAAGACCTAGTGGGATTTTTGGGGATAGTTTTAATATAAGCCCTACCCTTAAAATAAGCCCTAGTTAAGAGTGGCAGGAAGAGGAAAGAAATAAAAAAAAATTAATTTATTAATTAGTTTAATAGTTAGTTAATTAGTTTGTTTAAGTATTAATCAGTAGTTTAATAGTTTAATAATAGTTTATTTTAAATGGTTAGTTTAATAGTTTTACTTTGTAACTTCATTTTTTTAATATATCAAAATAAGACATCCCCCGAAAATAAGCCCTAGTGTCATATTTTGGAGTGAAAATTAATATAAGCCCTGTCTTATTTTCGGAGAAACACGGTAGTGCATGTGTAAAGCCATACAGTAATACAGAAATTCATTACATTATACAACATATTAGAAAAAGAAAGACGAAACATTAACCTACCTACTGTAACATAAAGCATTACTGTTTACATAATAACGATAGTTTAAGAGCTGAATTTAATGGTTCTTTGCTCTTTAAGGAGTTATTTATTATGTATGTAGCAGAGATATAGGACGTTGACCTCAGCCCAGCCTATAAAACGTAAACAGCGTCCTCTCATCAAAGATATGATTTAATCTTAAGATTTCATGTCCTTATTTGGAATTGCAAATACGTTTGCATGGTGTTGAATGTTGAAAGTGACATATGATGAAAACAATTCGCAGAAATATCCATATGATATCGTAATCCAAGTACAACATATCTCCCATTAAAAGTGATTTTAAATATTAAAATGAAAGAAATTAAAATAATTACATTCACTCACGTTGTATTTTTGTCTTTAGAAAAGCTCATTTTCGGTGGCTTATTCGCATGATTTCAAGAAAATACAAACTACTATATCACATTTCATCTTAAAGTAACCCGTTTTTCATCTGTATATTAACACTTTTGTTCCTTTCTTCGCTACAACGTTCAACTTTTCAGAAGGAATCCTAGACATTTTTCAGAAACAAAGGGTGTCATGCTACTGAGATGGATTTTATTTTTGACAATATCAATCTACACTAACGATAACACGATATTATAAAGTTGTTTGTTGTTTGTTTTTTGTCGTATTCGAACACAAATAAAATGAATGATATTCGTCATAGAGCAATAGACCTTGATGGATATTCCAATGAGACCATGGAAAATATGAATCCACGGTCACTAAAAATGGTCATCAGAAGGTTCTATTTTCTCATTGTGACTATAATTCATGTCAGCGATATTCTGCATACTTGTGATTACACAAGAAACACTGAGCAAAGTTGTCTAACATTTAACATGACTGCATGCTGTTGGATGACCCGTTTGAAGGGATTGTCAAGTCGGTTATATGTCATAGAGCGCTTGACACGTTGACGTATTTAGCAAGTGTCATCTAACAACTAATCACTAGGCCACGTTATGCATCTGATACTAAAATCACGTACAACTTTGTAGTATATATAATATTCAGAAACATACATTTTCTTTTTGCTTAATATCGCATTACTAGATCTATCTGCGTCAGCTGTCCCTAATTTTGAAGTGATAGACAAAAGGGGATGCAGCTAGTCAACAGTATCTACCGCCAACTATTGAGCTACTCTTTACCAACGAATAGTGGGAGTGATCACCACACGGTCATGAGAACAAACATGTTCGATGATGGGATTCGAACCGCCGACTCACATATTGTAACTGTTCTAACCAACAGGCCAAGACATGCTTTGAACATATCGGTTTCGAGCCTTTTAATTCATCCCAGTGCTTCACACTACAGGGTTTAAATTCGAGTTTGTTTGTTTTTTCAGCAAGATCATACAGAGTATGATTTACTCCACCTGGAATGAAATTTTACTTTTGGCTTTCTTTAATTTATACAAACATCTCACTACAATACTTTTTTAAGAGTTTGTCCGGTTTCTCTAGTTATAAAGTTTATCTGGAAACGTTTTTTTTTCACATTAGAATAAAGCATATCTTAAGCTACATTCATTACCAGACAGAAGGCGATTCAAGCAACATAAGGTAATATTACGAATTAGTTCAAGGATCTTTATGATATATTTTTCAAAAAGTAGACACATGCAGTAATGACACTATTATTAAACAACTATTGTGCACTAGAGACTTATCATTATATATTGCCGCTGAGAAAACACAAACTTTTTTGATCAAATGAATTCAGCTAATGAGATAATGTGTAGAAAAGACAAACACGTTTACTTGAATATTCGGGTACACGCAAAAAATAGCTCATTTCAAAATGTTTTTGCATCTAAGTAGGCGGAACTTATTCAGGAACGCTCCCAGTTTATATGATTGAAGCTATAGTTCTTAGATTGGCTTAAAGGATGGTTCTTCTAACAATATATACAGCAAGCAAGCACAAAATACTTGTTGACTGCGTACGACACGAGCTTTATAGTTAGAGACATAAAATACTGCATGTTGAAGTTGTAGTGCAGTGATTACAAGAGGCGCAGGTCAAAATTAATCATTATTTTGACAACTAATATGATTCTTTCACTTGGGCTCAGGCCAGAGTTACAAGGATCTATGGAGGGGGGTTTATATGATTAGAAGAACCAGTCACTGAGGGGTCATCCGGCATTATAAAATTGTCACCAAGTGCGCTATGAAGTTGCCTGCTCCTTCAACAAGTATTTAATATTTATAAAGTGAGCAATGTAACTGAATTTTACTGTAAGCTTTATATAGCTGGTTATAAAAGAAAACAACAAATAAACTTTAGATGCGCTAACAATATACTGCTAAATAATTTCTACTTACTTGTCACTTTGGTGATTTTAGCTTTAAGGATATAACATGGTAATTACGGATAAAATATTTTATAAATTACAGTTCTTCAGTCTTACTCCTTGCACTGTACACGTTGATTTGCACATGGATAACGAATTAATAACCTGCGCTATTGTAATTTATCACTCATTTCGTTTTCTTTGTTGTTTTTGGGTTTTTTTTGTTACACCATCTGAGTTAATCACCTACCGCCAAATTGAATTACATCTATCTTGCGGAAGCCAGGTATGATCAGGTGTTTAGGGCGCTCGACTCGCAATTCGAGGGTCGAAGGTTCGAATCCCCGTCCCACCAAAACATGCTCACCCTTTCATCCGTCGGGATGTTATAATGTGACGATCGATTTCTGTATTCGTTGGGAAAAGAGTAGTCCAAAAGTTGGCGGTGGGTGGTGGTGACTAGCTGCCTTCCCTGTAACCATACACTGTTAAATTAGAGACGGCTAGCGCAGATGGAACTCGTGTAGCTTTGCGCGAATTTCAGAATAAACCAAACAAACAATTCCTCTTCGTTGTAGAGCTTTTCATTTAGTAAGAGAAATAATTTTCTACCGCATGTATTCATCATATTAATGCTTAACATCAATATACGAATACGAGGCTACACTAGTTCAGCGTGGTGGAATACATTGATTACCTACATCTGGCACTCTTTTTCTTCATTATTATTAGTTTCAGAGCAATAGAGAAAGCAGATTAGATACTGTGTAATGTATATTAATGTTATTCAATAAATGTCTAAAAGCTCTGCTAACAATGTTTCTCGCGTGTCAGTCACTTCATTTCTTTATTTTCACCCTAAATATGCAATATGTAAAATCCACAGTTGGATAAATAGATTATTTTCATTAAAATTATACATTGATTTTATAAAGATTCTTCTCTGGTTTTGCTCCCCAGTAGCACAGCGGTACATATATCTGCAGACTTACAAGAAACCGTGGTGAGCGAAGCACAACTAACCCACTATGTAGCTTTGTGCTTAATTACAAACAACAACATCCTCGAGTTGAGTAAAATCACCCAAGATATAATAATGTTATGATCTAAACATAATGCAGTTGTCTTCGATCACTGTTGTTACTTGCTTAAAAACATTGTGGCTTCAACTAGTTTCAGTTGATAAAAATAGTTGACAAACAATACTGCACAACTTGAAATATATTTGTAACAACGGCTCGTTTGGGTTGAGAAAATTTTTTTACCTAGAGGAGTGAACAACGTTTCGACCTTCTTCAGTTATCGTCAGGTTCACAAAGAAAGAGAGAGGAGGTAACTGACCGGAAGCTGACCACATGTTTGAAAGGGGTTGTGTAACTGAGTGTCGGAATGTAGAGGGCGGTGTTAGATGTTTGAATATATAATTTTATATTAATATTTTATTATTATTATTTATTATATTATTTTTTAATATAGATATAAAGGTGTTCCTTTGTATTGGTTAAGTCGTGATATAGGCGCGTTATAAAAGTAACAATGAAACTATTTCATTATTTATTTTGAAAAGCGCGACAAAGCCTTTTTCATTGGGTCAAATTCAGGGACTGTTATACACAAAGTCCAGGAAATTCTGACCTGCCCCTTTAGCCCACGCACACTTCATGTGTCAGTCAGTTTGAAATTTCAATCCTTTTATTGAAAAAATAAACATACTTTCTGGCATGTGCATTGACGTTAAGTAGTTCGGTATAGATTTCTTATTATTAGAAATTACGGTGATGTCGTTAGGTATGAATTATTTTTACCTTGGTTCTTGAAGTAAGTGAGTTTCTTGGTCTCTGAGTGGCATAGCGAAGTGTCTGTAGACTTACAATGCTAGAAACCGGGTTTAGATACCCATGGTGGGTAGAGCGCAGATACCCCACTGCATAGCTTTGTGTTCAAGCACAAGCAAACAAAAACTAAAAATTTTTGATTTTTTGTGTGTGTTGAAATGCGGCTATTGATGACGATTTCTTTTAGTTGATTCTCTTTTTATATAATCACATGGAAGTTCTTAACGAACGGTTTGAAGGTTAAGATTTATCAACTGTCTCTTTATTCCATACACGATGTTGTAATCAGTTCTCGTTCCACTGATGCTTAGTTATCTCATTCTCTAATCAGTTCTGGACAATTTTAAAATGAACTTACATTGCAGAGAAGAAAAATTGCTTTGAGGGTTGATGGTGTCACTGTTCCATAGCGAAAGGGCAGATTTTGATTAATGAATCTTCTACGATAAAAATTGACAGCATTAATACTATTCATCATAGCAGAACTCTTACTTTACCTTCTGCACTCATTTCTTGCTGAAAGTTGAAGAAGTTCTGTGAATTTATCAGGTTATTACGTAGATGTATGATAGACAAAAATCTAGAGGCCATAAAGAAGGAAAAAGTGGTATAATTTTCACTTTAGGCTCTATCCTAATTAAAGGTCGTTTTTGGAAAACAACATGTATCTTTCCGATGTCTGCCCCACCCAAAGTAATACCAGTAGCCTAGTCTAACCTAAGTTATGGTCTTCTTCACCACCGAGTTCCAGCTAGATGAAAAATGTATTGCACAACATTTGTGGAATAATAGACTAAATTTTGACATCTCAATAAAAATTCGTGTTAAACTAAACTGTTAGTAAAATTGTTATAATGTTTTTTTTTATTACTAAAATTTACTTCTTAATGGACTTATTATAATTAAAGGAGAACTGTTACAATCAATGACGGTAAACATAAGGTTTTCATACACAAGTAATTAATTAGATTGTATGAATCTTCTCCTTTCCAACTTTATAACATTATAAGAATTTTTCATTATTTTCCGTGACTGCATAAGTCACAATATCCATATATGAGGAAGGCTATAGTTTCAAATACACATTTCAAATAAGTACAGGTGTTAAGAGTGATAGCTGTCGGACAAGTTTTTCACAAATCACTTGCAAAAACGAACATCTTCATGACTCTAGCTGTCGTTTCGATGTAGAGCTATCTTCCTCATGGCTCTGATAAGAGGACATGTCAGAATAATCAATTGAATTTAAGTTCAAGGAAGTTAGAATTATAAGGATGAACTGTAGGGTGAAGGATTTATAACTTCCACTCTCTGACTTCGTTTTTCATCACGAATGTTAGCGCTTGCAAGTATTGTTTGTTTTGAATTTCGCGTAAAGCTACACGAGGGCTATCTGCAGTAGTCGTCCTTAATTTAGGAGTGTAAGACTAGAGGGAAGGCAGCTAGTCATCACCACTCACCTCAACTGTTGAGTTACTCTTTTATCAACGTCACTTTATAACACCCCCCCCCCCACTGCTGAAAGTGCGAGTATGTTTGGTACAAGGATTCGAACCCGCGACCCTAGGATTATGAGTCGAGTGCCTTAACCATCTGGCCATGCAGGTATTACGTAGATTGTATCTTTAACATGTTCGATTTTTTTTTTATTAAGGTGAAATTTGTAAGACCCTTTGTTGCATTATCGTATTATGTAAATATTTAGTACAAATAATTTTTATCTGACATTATATTATTGGACAAACATAATATCATTTTCCAATTGTTTTTTCTTTAGGTTCCACATTCAGAAGACGTTTTCATTGAATGTTTCAAACATAAGACAGCGATTTTCCTATGTTTGATGCTAGAACACTCGCAGCATCTCTGTCGTTCTTGTGTAGGATTATCTTCTACATAGTCTTGTTAAAGGGACATTCGCAGCATCTCTGTCGTTTTTGTGTACGGTTATCTTCCTCATACTCTTGTTAAAAGGACACTCGCAGCATCTTTATCGCTTTTTTTTGCAGAGTTATCTTTCTCACCGTCTTGGTAAAAGGACACGCATATCATCTCTGTCGCTTTGGCGCAGAGTTATCTTCCTCATTGTTTCGGAAAGAGGGCCTTCAGAACGTCTTTGTGGATTTAATGTAAAGTAACCTTCGTGATCTTGTTGTAAGAACCACTCATAATAAATATCTCTGTCGTGTTGAAGAAAGGTGATCTTTGTTTTCTGAACAGTTGTAGATGGCTCTTCTCTGAATCTTTTACATTACATTACGAAATAAGCTATGCTTAAGTGGGTGTTATGAGTCAGGCAATCCAAAATCCATGGTATGTTTTGAGAGAAAACAATGTTGTAGTATTGATAACCTTTCCCTAAGGTATGAGAATATAAACAATATCCATACTATTATTAAATTAAAAAAGACGTGTTACGTTAAATGGTTAGAGCGAGGGGGAAAATGTCGCATGCTATCAACCTATAAAAAGATCTGGACAAGGAGCTGAAAGTTACAGTGAAACTAAATCAAAGTATGACGTAAATGTATGAAAACCATGAAATTTAGTAGATGATACTTTTATGAGATTCACTCATAAAACATTTTCTTATTTATTTTTTGTGAAACAGCGCATTTATCTAATGTCTTACGATTTACACACGATGTTGAGTTCGTTTTATTATTACTATTTTCGAGGTTTGGTACTTCGTTGCTGTTCATATCAGAAAGTCCGGTCATGCTCTGTCTGACAAAGTAATTTCCACTGCAAAAATTTAGACATAAAGATATCATGTCATATCGCATCACTCCTTTCTGCATGGTTTCTATAATCTATCTAGTATGTGAGGACGACGGTTCCCGGCACCAGTTTCAATAACCTTACCGTTTAGAAATCAATAGAAGCTGTGTCTGACGCCTTGAAAAATATATCTTCCTATGGAATAACATGAATACCGGCTTCATTCTCCAGCTGCTCGAGGTATGCAATGGCTGAACGGGAGGTATGACTGGAAGCCTCATTTTTGGTGAACTCATACCATATTGCACTCGTTTCCGTACAAAGGTGGTATTTCTGTGTGATTCAAAGAAACCTGAAAATTGGACTGACAGAAGCAGTGTTCACTTTGACCTTTGTTTTCACTCTTTCGACCCCTAATTTGTTTTTTGCACAATATCCAGCAATGAGTATCACTGGCTACGTGCCGAAAGCGCAGTTTTCTTCAATTGTTCTTCCTTTGATGAACATGTGGAAACAACTTGTACGTAAATTGTGTCACTTTCCAGACAGGTATTATTCTTAATTACATCGCGTCACATTAACGTTTTCACCTGTTATAAAACGCCACAATTTACTTACTACAAATGAGGTCTGACTTGTTGCAGGTATTTTTCTCGGCGGTCCTGCTACCCAAGTTAATAGATATTCCTTTGTTTTCCATTAGCTTCAAGTACAAGGACATCGCCATCTTGGAATATCTAAATCCTACATCTAAACACACTTTTATGATCCAAGTGTATGAATATTTTGCTTCGAAAGGCACCGTTTCATACCCTTTTCAAAAGCAATCAGTTATTGATGGTATCACACTGCTTATCAAAATCCGAGGAATATGAAAATGTAGTTATGATACAATCCGTTCCACAATGACTTTATATCGGCTACTATTATCACACGACTTGCTGACTTATATTTTCAAAATCTGTTTAATTTAATTATGGATATTAATTTATTTATGCTACTCTATGTTTATCTACTTTTAAAGCGTGATTAAACCCGGAAAGACTAAGTTCCATACTTCCGTAGCTAATTTTAATTAAAAAAAAAAGCTGCATCTAGTTCTGAAATAAAGAAAAACTGTTTAATTTTAATGTGATAAACTTAATGAAAACTTTCAATGAAATATACAGTAATACGTAAATTAATATATTTACAGTGTAAGAAACATGTACATTACTCGCTCAGTTTACGATGCTTTTATTTTCTGAATGTTTTATATATAATTTTAATGAAAACCGTACACTGCACATATAATAATAACCAAATTAAACATGCATTTAACCTATAAATTCATAAACTGTGAAAGAACGGGTCGATTTAACAGTGTCTTAATGATACAAAATAACTGACATGTGTTATTCTCCTATACTGGCCTACCTAAAAATAACAGAAGTTATATGTGTTATTATAAATTTCGTGTATTTTTAATCAACCGGCACCTAATGGAAAAAAAAAAAAAAAAAGACCTAGTAGGAACATTCACCTGCAAGTAGTTTAGCAATCTTTAAACAAAATAGCTCCGAAACATCCATAAATAATGTTCTGAGAAACATTTATTATGAAGGATGAAACAAGTGTTGAACCACTATAAAGAATTAATAATCCAGTTGTATCACATAACACAAAGAAAGCTGAAATGAGCTTCTATGTCGTTTTGCCGCAAGAAACCATGTTCGAAATTCAATTACGATAAACAAAGAGATCTTTCTAGAACTGCTGAAATGAGAAAACAGTTGTTCTTTTTACAAATAAACAATAAGCGGCTTCAATGCTAATCTAACGCATATTAATGATCAGTTTATAAAACATTAATCAGAAACAACGGATTTAGTTTGATAGTTGTAGTTGAACTTGATGCTAAAATGTATAAGTAAACTCAACTGGTATTACCTTTTCAGTTATCGTTGTAATGACTGCCTAAAATGTATCGTAGTAACTTTTATAATATCCATAACATAACATGTAATGTAAACTAAATTAGATAAAAAGTCTCCTAATGCTGTTATATGAATGTGATTTAAATTTCATGAAATTTATAATATATTAATTTATATCTTTACTTAATTAATAAGTGAATAAAAAACAAGTGTTGTTGTTTTTTTTAACTTGTTTAACTAAAGGTAACGTGATTCTTGGCAGCATTAGAGAAATTTTTTTTTCTTACCACGTGACTATAGTGTGTTTTGAACAATACACCTTTCGATTTAGTTTGGTTTTAGAATTTCGCGCAAAACTACACGAGGATTATTTGCGCTAGCCGTCCCTAATTTAGCAGTGTAAGACTAGAGAGAAGGCAGCTAGTCATCACCACCTACTTTTACCAAAGAATAGTGGTTTGACCGTCACATTATCACGCCCCCACGTCTGAAAGGGCGAGCATATTTGATGTGACAGGGATTCGAACCCGCAATCCTTGGATTACGAGTCGAGTGCCTTAACTATTTGGCCATGTCAGGCCAGGGTTCTTAGCTGAAACATAATATATATTTTTTTCTTTGATAATTTACTGATTTCTGATTGGTCAATCTTCCCTTTCTTCTGTCTTAATTTATTGTATGATTTTATATCTTATTATAAATATTATATTACATTTTGTTATAGAGGCTTATGACATTTGAAGTATACCTCTAAACTTTATTAAACTAATATTATAGTTGTCGTTACACAAAGAGCTAGGCGTATGGCCATCTGTGCTCTGTTCACCAAGGGTATCGACACCCGGTTTCTAATAGTATAAGTCTGCAGACATACCACTGTGTCACTGGGGTTCAAAATCACAGACTAACAATCTGACAATTTTTAAAATATTTTCATAATTCTGATATTCCTTATTAAACCTTTTTTCAAGGTTTTTCTAAATCCCTATATTTAATCCATGCTCTTATCTGCGAATCTTGTAAGTACTTCAAAACGTATTGTAGCTCTAAAACCAAAACAGAGTAGACGTTATCTTACCTAAGAATACGATAAAACTGTCTTTATTTCTTATTATTCTATACTTTTATCTTTCGACATAATTTCTAACAATTGCGCTGTTAAATGTTTCTACACCCTGAAATATTTTTGTTACAAGTAATTTAACAACTGGTATTTGTATGACTCCTAATAAAAGTGTAATGTCTTGTGATAAACTGAGAAAAACAAAAATTATTTGAAACTACTATCAGCTTCAAAGTTAGGAGAAACTCCGTTATTCACTTCTGTGAAAAGTAATCCTTTGTCTGCTTGAACTGCTCGATAAAGCTGAGTTTATTACCCGTGTTTTGACAAAAAAAGAAAAGCAGATACTCTTATAACATTTTATGTGGTTGGATAGACGACCCTACCCTTGAATTAAAGTTTCATTTAGAAAAAAATATAAAATGTTTTGTTTTGGTAAAATTTTTCCGATACTTTTCATTCATCCAACTTTAAAGTTATTTTCAACAAAGAATTGCAACATAAAGTTAGTAAGCGTTCGGAAAAAAGTCACTTCTTAAGAAATAAATGTATTAGCGGAAGAATGAAAGGACAACATTCTGTCATCCACGCTTCAGTACGTTGGAAGAATTTTATTTCTGACACCCATACTTGCGACCTCAGCACAACCTTCAAAGCGCAAGCACCTTCCAGGCATCGCCCAAAAACAAACTGTAAAGTAATATCCACTACTCCAGTTTTCACGGAATGACAGCCCGAGCTAGCCGCACGAGCGAGGTCAAAAACCTTGTATATACGGAGCTTAATGAGGTCATAGTATAAACGTCTACTACCATTCCGACTGCTATAATACCGTCTACTAAGCCTGGAGGATCTGGTTTTCAATTTGGACTTTTCCCCAGGGCAATAAGAAGCATTCGAGTGCAAACACGCTACCGAGTCTCTGAAGGATTCATATCAGTTTTTATTTAACTGTTTGCGAAAAATGTATACTTTACCCCTGGTAAAATGAGGAAATAAGTGATATAATGACAAATCCGACGTCGAGTGGTATCAAACATTACAGCACTTTATAGAAAATTCTTCCCCGAGGTTTTCACAATGTTTCGAATTTTTGTGGTAAAATAATTTATCCATTAGTTCGGTCATTATTCTGAGTAAATAACTATCCACCTAACGTTGTACTAAATTTTTGTGGAGTTTAGATAAAGCTCTTATTTATTAGATTTGTCATGATAATACCAGGTAAGTAGTTCGTAATTTAAAAGTTTGTTCCACCAGTAAGCTTTGCTTCTACAGCGAGTTTCGACGGTTGCGGTGAACCTTAAATATTAATATTTGCAGCATGTTTTATGTTTATTACATTCACTGTTTAACCCTCTTATTATGAATATTTCGTGCCCTCAGAAATAAACTACTTAAATTTTATTTTGTCTTGTAAAATATGTGTAAATATTTCAATTGTTAACATTCTATATGGCAGATATTTGTAAAGAAGACAGAATTAAGTGCAAAAAGTGACGGAAGTTTGGTTTTAACACAGAGCTAGATAATAGCTAACTGCACTGTGTCCGCTGTGAGGACCGAATCTTGAAATTATTAACGTTTATAAGCTTTCAAGTTTACCGATGAGCCATTGGGAAAGGACACTAAATATGGATATAAATCAATGACCTAGTGATCGACCTTGTGGCTCAAATCAAAAGCCATAATAAGAGTGATAATCAAATGCTACTGTTCGATTTAAAACGTTTAAGAACGGATCCCCCTCAGTGGCTCAGCGGTAAGTCTGAAGGACTATAACGCTAAAGACCGAGTATAGATACCCATGGTGGGCACAGCACGGTTAAGCTCATTACGTTGCTTTGTGCTTAACAGCAAACAAACAAAATCAATAATTATATACATATATATATATATAAATTAAATATTTTTCTTTGTTTACTAGAGGTGAAATCAAAACGAGAATTTGTGACGTAGAAGTCTAATGCATTCGCTGATTGCCTGCACCCTCTGCTATGGACTGCAGTTTTCCTGTTAAAAGCTCCCCCAGAACCGCTGGTGTCAGCAAACCAGAGATATCATTAGATAAAACCAAGAACTAGTGTTGTTGACTATATATCTTTCATCTAGTATTTCAGTTCAAAATTATTAACAGCTAGCACAAATAGTTCTTGTGAAGCTTTATGTGAATGTTCGAAACAAAATAATAATAATAATAGTCAAATCTTCACATATTTTATCAATCAGAAGTAAGATGAAAACTGTTTCAGTTTCGAGAGTTAGTTTGTCCGATCTACACAATAAAGAAAACGTGATTAAATCTTTATGTAGAGGGAGCCACTTCTGTTTCATTTCCTTGTTGTTTGGTCTATAGTGCATTTCATGACCTAAATGTAAATGTGTCCGCGTTGTTAATTTAAGACTATCTAATTATAAAAGTCAAACTAATCGGACTTCTTTGCAGTTTAATGTTTAGATTAATGGTTACACGTAGCAGATCAAACAACACTGGTTGTTAACCCTAATCTGTTACGTGTAAAGATCCATGCTTATTTCTTTTACTTTTTAATTCTTGAAATCGGTTTTTGTTAGTTATGAATAAAAAATATTAAACAGCATGTTAAATAAAACACGATAATATGAAAATGTAAGAGCGTTTTACGATGTTTGTAAGGCTAGTGGAGAAAGATGTCAGAATTATTATATTCAATTAAAAGAAAAAGTACAAAATATTTTTAACAACTGGTTTTAACTTCATTTGTAAATCTAGTCGTAAGAAGGCAAGGGTAAGGTTTTTGTAGCCTGTTAAATTAATTCGTATGTGTCAGTCTTTAATGTCTATGTTTCGCTGTCTTAAGCACCCGTATGTTAGGTTAAATAGCCAATTAAGTTAAAAGAAAACATATTCACTTACAACAAGTGCAAAAAACAAACATATTCATGAACTATTTCTTACAGGAAGATTAACTATCATTTTTCCACTCGACAACACGTTAGAAAAACACAACTTTGAATAACATTGATGTTTAAAATTAACATTATATGATATTTGTATAAGCCAATAATAGCCTTTTCTCATTATCCACATTCGTGTTACTGGATGGCATTTAAAGACACGCTTCAATATAGCGGTATCGTGGTTACTCACAAGCTACGAAATACCAAAATTTCAAAACTTGCTTACACATAGAAGTATAAAAACTTGGATATCTGTTGACTCTTAATCTGTATACCATGACTGCAGACAAACAGTATTTGAGGACTGACTATCAAGAAATTATGAGTTTAATTATTTTTATCTCAGTCAGTTTGTTTGTTTTGAATTTCGCGCAAAGAGACACAAGGGCTATCCGTCCCCAATTTAGCAGTGTAAGACTAGAAGGAAGGCAGCTAGTCATCACCACCCACCGCCAACTCTTGGGCTATTCTTTTATCAACGAATAGTGGGATTGACTGTAACATTATAACGCCCCAACGGCTAAAGGGGCGAGCAAGTTTGGTACGACGGGGATTCGAACCCGCGACCGCCAGATGACGAGTCGAACGCCTTAATCCACCTGGCCATGCCGGGCTCCTCTCGCTCACTGTCCAGCAAGTATAATTAGGAGAAGAAATTAGTCTAGCTGTCGGTCTTCATGGTGTTTATAAACAAAATACTTTACTGTTAAAAAACAACAACCACGTTATGTCATATAAACTAAAATAATTGCTTAACCATAAATAAATGTTCTTATATCCTTCACTACGGAGGGTTCACATATATTTCATCACATTAAATAATTTAATGTTTCCTTCAGACCAACCCTCAATATAAAGAACTAACGAAAAACATTCGATGGAATTATTCATTTTCTACATAAAAGACTAATTAAATCCTAACACCATAATGGAATTAACAGCAATATTGAGATATTTTGTCCATTCTTTTCTGCATAACTTCTAACTTATATCGTTGTTTTACAATCAAGAACGTTTCAAGCAACTTGTCGTATAAATTGTGTAGAAAAATGTATTTTAAAATTCGATGTGAATGCAATTAGATAAGGCATCTGAAAGTACTGATTTACTATTAACAACAACATGTTTTTGATAACAGTTTATGTTCAAATCTGTATAATAGGCTATTGAACCCTGAATTTTTGTGTTATAAGCGTTCAAGCTTATAGCTGAACCAAAGATGTGTGTTTTGGGTAGACATAATGTAAATACACATTAGTGAGAATCTCAAATATCTGCAGGTACTCATCCGAAAATATACTACTTTTTTCTCGCTTACAAAATAAAAAGCATAAAACCCACAACATACGTATCAATCAAAAACTTTACGTTATTTTCTATAATTTAAATTTGTAGATACATTTGATTTAAGCATTTCATCTTCCAGACTTTCATTTAAGTAAAAAATAAACATGAAATGTCAGCCTACAGTTTGCACTGTTTCAATCATTCTCATATTTGCCTTTAAGATTAAGTTCTGCATTAAACAAATTACAGTGCAGATTTCAACAATATACGTCAGACGTTTCTAATTATCTCATTACAACCACATGAAGTTCTTCTATGTGCTGTGATTATCTGCTCTGGGGCTAAATGGCCCACTTTCTGAGTCTCTGTCTAAACTGATTAAAACAGCTGTGTAAGTTTTGGTTTCTTTTTCAAAGGTCCCAGATACTGCATAGGAAGTTCAGTTTCTAATAATTCTCCGAAAATAGATTGTTTGTTGCATTGTTTATTATTATGTTAATGGTTTGTTGATACAGAGGTGTCAACAACCACGAAACCACTTCCCACTGCTTTGTAATTAAGCTGTAGTCAACCTAATCGCCCCCCAGTGGTGGAGCGGAATGCCTGCGGACTTAAAACGCTAAAATCCGGATTTCGATACCTCTGGTTGACAGATCACAGAGACCCCATTCTGTTCCTTTGTACGTAACTTCAAATAAATACATTAATCAAAGCTACTCTCGCAAATGTGGCTCACTAAGCATGTTTTGTTTATTAATACTTTTTTAGGCGAAAACCTGTAGGGAGCGCTTTGTTGAATTAATAATTAGATAACAAAAACGTAATCGTGTAAGTCTTGAGTATTACATAGTTAGTTTGTTTCGATTATAATTATTTAGCTATCAAACTAGAAAACTACAAAACGTGAAAACTGTTAATTGTTAGTGTAAGTAATGCTAGTCATTAGCTCACTGATAAAATGTTATATATTCTGTTTTGTTGGCGGTGTATACGTTTACAAAATATTAATTATTTCTTATTTCTTTGGCTCGTGAAGATTTCATAACAAATATGAGAATCAATGAAATTTCACTACCTTAGAAATCGTCAGATCTGTAACAATCAGTGAACAGAAGAACATGTCAAAATGTAAGAGAATATTAAACTATTTTCCTGTCTATTCAAAATGTAAATACGGTTCTGCTCTGTTCCTGTCTATTAACAATGACAGTGTAAATACGGTTCTGCTCTGTTCCTGTCTATTCACAATGACAGTGTAAATACGGTTCTGCTCTGTTCCTGTCTATTCACAATGACAGTAAATACTGTTCTGCTCTGTTTCTAAAATACATTTTGCATCGTAAAATAAAGTACATACAAAATCGCATAAAGTTTTTCTTTTTTAAAAAAAATTAGGTATAATTTAAGCAAAGTATGTATTAATATTAATTATGACAAACACAAGCAACAGAGCACGAAGTTCATCTCAATATTACCACCCTAAAATAACCTGTTTACTGTTTTATTATTATTAATAATAGTATGCTGTTAACAAGCTAACAGACCTGATTAACAGAAAGATTGAAAATTAATAGCACGAGCTTAAGATTTAAAATATGACGTTTAATAAATATGCTGACTGTAATTATTAAAGTCAGTTGTGCTATTTTTAGCTTCTTCCGCTAGCCAACATGTTTTAGTTATATTTGAAGCCTATTCAAAATAATCGAAAATAAAGCTGGAATATTGTTAAACGTAAAGAATTATTTGATATTTCGAAAAGTTATTTTTTGTGATATAAAGAAAATAGTTCTTTTTTTCTCTTTGAAATAACCGCAAGCCTTAATATCTTCCGAATACTTTTCAAAAGTGCACACTAAATGTTCGCAGGAACATGTAACAAAGTGGATTTCGTTAGAAGAACGTTTGTTTGAACGAAATTTACTTTAAACTTTTTTAAAAGTGCACAGAAACGTTCACAGCATTTTCTGAACGATTATTACACTGGACGGAAGCAAAAGAAGCAAAAAAACATTATCACAGGAGCATGCGCACATTTTTAAGCAATTAGTGAATAGTAAACTACGTCGAAATCTTCGACTGAGTAAATTTCTCTCTTAGATCGTTCATTTCACACGGGGATTACAATGAATTCTTAAACTACGATCACACTTCACATTAATATTCCAGAAAACAAAACATAATGAAATCAATTAATTTCAAATGTTTGAACACTCACCTTGGCCTCTGGAGAAGAGTCAAGATTTACAGGATCAAATCACATGTGTTTACATAAATTTTTATTAGATCTCAAATAGTACGGTGCCGATTCAAGTGAGAAATACGGAACAGTACTTCGTACTTTGTCGTTAGATTTGTCAACGGTCACACTGTGTTTTTCATGTTCACTGGATATGAAGAACTATATCTGCCTGAAGAGTTTCCGGAAGAAAAAAATCTCCCCTCAACGATATCACGAAATTCCTTCTTTCGTACTAGGATGCTTTAGAATAAACGCGAAACTTAGTCACTGCCTCTCTGTAGGAATCGAGGCCATGCTTGGAGCTCAGCCGGGGCCATTAACCAATGAGGTAATGGCACAAGTGTCTGCGTTCCAATCACTTCGTGTTTTTAATTGTAGGTTTAGAGTGCAGCATACTTGTAAAGATAGTTTTATTTTGCAGTACCAGGACACCGGAGATACATATTTAATTTTCAGTTTGTATATATCTGTTATAAGACCGTTATAAAAAAAAAAAAAAGTCATATAAGTTTTTCGTTTACTTTAGTATTTTAAACTGAGTTGCTCGTTTAATTCGTAATGTATGATTTCCGGTTTTCTGTAATTTAGTAATGTATTATTTCCGTTTTTCGAGCCTACAATGCATTGCTAACAGCTTAAGCTCTTGGGATTTAAAATTTTCAGTGATAGATATTTATGTATTGATATATTATTTATATTCATTAGTTACTTGGCATATATCAGTTGTTTTATAACTTCTTAAATAGATAACTCACTGATACAAAGAGAAATGGATCCTACAAAAAGACAACGCTCCATCTTCGAGATAAAGCTACAACTGGATAATAGGCAACAGAGAGAAGGCACACGGTTGATATATTTATTATGTGGAAAGTATAAATTTGAGCCAAGTAAGTTAACTAAATGATGTGAAATAATATTTCAAAATATTCAACGAATGTTGCATGAAATGACCCCCACGAAACAAAGGTTAGCAAGACAGATCAAGAAGACTGTCTTATTACGACCTCTGAAAGTCTCCCAGTGCCCAGAAGATTATTTTATTACGACCCATGAAAGTCTCCCAGTGCCCAGACGATTATTTTATTACGACCCCTGAAAGTCTCCCAATGCCCAGGAGATTATCTTATTACGACCCCTGAAGGTCTCTCAGTGCCCAGAAGATTGTCTTATTACAACTCCTGAAAGTCTTCCAGTGCCCAGAAGATTGTCTTATTACGACCCCTGAAAGTCTCCCAGTGCCCAGAAGATTATTTTATTACGACCCCTGAAAATCTCCCAGAATAGGCACGTTTTTATTACTTCCCGTTTCTTTTCTCGGCTAAACTGGTTTGCGCCAATATGCACAATTCTCACGCTCACCCATTCTTCGACACCCTTCCGTAACAGGGAGTTATAAAGACCTATCTGTTAATCTCATCGATCAACGACTTAGTTTTTTCTACGAGAAAATAGCTCCTAATCTAACTTCTAGAAACCTCTTTGTTAATTTCAAGTCTACTTGATCAACATCGTTTTTTTTAGAAGAAGAGCATAGCTCCTAATCCAACCAACTAGTGGTTTTCAGTTGACTTCCTTTCCCACAGGCAGTAAATGCAGTCACTGTCTGAGCCAACATAAATCAGGTGGAATAATCAATCAGTTCTTCTTTAGTCCTTTAATTTTAAATGGGGCGCTCACACACTGAAGAGCAACATTCAATTTATATTTCAGAAAGATTATTATTATCCTTGGAAATGAAATATGAAGAAATATTAATGAAAAAAAATATAATGTCATAAAAAATGAGCAAAGGAAAACCATGTGCGTTTTTTGCTGCAACGTGTTATATTTTATATATATATAATGTATATTTATTATATATTCATATTGTTATTTTACGTTAGTCATGATTTAACGTTTTGGACCTAAAGCTATAAAACAAATAACCAACATAATGTTCTGTGCCGAATTATAGTACAAGTATTTTCTTTATATAGAAATTCGTATGGATTAAAACGTACACAGAAGTGAACATTAAACAAATAAATTTGACAAGAATACTGTGAAAAGGTCTACTTTCCTACCAACAATATTACCCTTGGGCTTTGGGAGGCGTTCTGGCTCGTATTCAGTGTGAAAATAAACTGATAATTTGTAGCCATAGACTAAATATTAAAACAGCTTTCATATTATTCACCTGTTTAATTTTTTATACACAGTTACGTTCAAGCAATAATTTACTACGAACAAAGGATGATTTATGAGGAAACGTATCGCTAGAGGGCTCCCTGCTGACTGACTTGTCATGTAACAACGCCTCCTTTTGTCAATCAGATGAAGAGTTGTCAATGAGCCACAAAGTCGCTCTCAATAGAAAAACAAAAAAAATCAATTTGCTAAAACTGTTCGGATTAAGTGGGCTTCTGAAACACATTTAGTGATAAAAATATGTTATTGCGCCCGAAGCTTACAAACTTATGTACCAAGTGTTATGGGGGATGTTTGTCCAAGTGAATTAACCTGTTCTTTTGTTTACAGTAACTTGTAACACATAGCACGGTATGGCCAAGTGTGTTAAGGCGTGCGACTCGTAATCTGAGGGTCTCGGGTTCGCATCCCCGTCGCGCCAAACATACTCGCCCTTTCAGCCGTGGGGGCGTTATAATGTGACGGTCAATCTCACTATTCGTTGGTAAGAGTAACCCAAAAGTTGGCGGTGGGTGGTGATGACTAGCTGCCTACCCTCTAGTCTTACACTGCTAAATTAGGGACGGCTAGCACAGATAGCCCTCGAGTAGCTTTGTGCGAAATTAAAAAAAAGCAAACAGTTTATAACACGAAACAATGTTTAAAAATTATAACAGGTTGGGCTTTTTTTATCAATATATCATTAGATCAGGATTTACAGAACTTACCCTCTTATAAAGACTTATTTTACACGTAGTGAAAAATGTGTTATCAAATTCATCAGACTTTTTTCACAATTTAGTGTTTTATTCTTCAGGGTAGGTTGGAAACAGCATAGGGGTCAGTGTGCCCCAATTGTGAATCCAAGGATATATAACTAAAGACTCGTTTTCACAGAAACGTGATCTGCACACTGGATCTGTGGGTACAAGAGTGGTAGTCAAATTCTGTTAGACAAGAGATGTTCATGAGTTGTCGGTGAATGGTGTTAACTAGCTGCTTCCTTCCAGTCTGACACCCGCGGGTACAGCGGTAACTCTACGGATTTACAACGCTAAAATCAGGGGTTCTATTACCCTCGGTGGGCTCAGCAGATAGCTGGTCTATCAGCTCACAATTATAGACAGAAATGCATACATAATCACTGAGTAGGCTTTCGTGGGTTTTTTAACAAACAAAACCTCTTGAGTCTTTCATATATATATATACGTGTGTCATAGTTTTCAATATTAATAGTCATAAAGTAAAACACAACTCTGAGTCCAAACATAGTTAAGTTAGCTTACCTGATATATGAAAATTCGAGAAGCGGTAAACGAAATTACTTTTACGAGGTTTTGGGGATAACTAGGGCTTTCCATGTTAGTAATTTTTTTGAAAAAGCCTAATACATTGAAAGTTAGGATATAAACGTTATAAGTTGCTAATACGCACCCGCCATGAATACTGGTTGATCAGGTAAAGCAAGTATTGCAGGACGGTTTATGTTTATACTTGAAATGCAGATAATCAGTTGAACTCAACATCAGTTAATCCTTGAGTAAAGGTTTAGAGCTAAGATGAGCACTTGCTAGTTACATTAATATCAATTTGCATTAGTAGTGTCTCAAAACCTCCTGTTCTTTTACCCAAAATCATTCTTTTCAGGCATTTTAAGTTTAAAATGCGCTTATATTTCCAACGTCTGTGATTTTTTCTTTGGATAACAATTAATTCTAGTATTATTAATTTTTTTTCTTTCACCGTGTTCAGTGTCGGTTTAAGATTATTACTAAAATGATTGGGTATGTCATTTATTTCTAATGGTGATCTTAACAAACTTACAGAAATATGTTAAGAACTGGTGGCTACTTCTCCGTTAGTAGTTGATTGTTTGTTTGTTTGTTGTTGTTTTTTTAATTTCGCGCAAAACTACACGAGGGCTATCTGCGCTAGCCGTCCCTAATTTTGCAGTGTAGGACTAGAGTGAAGGCAGCTAGTCATCCCCACCCACCGCCAACTCTTGAGCTTTTCTTTTACAATAGAATAGTGGGATTGACTGTAACATTATAACGCCCCCACGGCTGAAAGGGCGAGCATTTTTGGTACAGTGGTGGGTGATGAATAGCTGTCTTCCCTCTATTCGTACACTGCTAAATTAGGGACGGCTAGCGCGCAGATAGCCCTCAAGTAGCTTTGCGCGAAATTCAAAATAAACCAAAACCACTATTATGTAACAGGAGAAAATTTAATTTTCCATTCCAAGGTATATTTGGCTCAATACAGCTCAAGAAAGCGTTGCAAATTAAAGTATGGTTACTGCCCACAATGAAGAGTTTATTACAATATCTTGATAATAACCAACGCCATTTTGAGTAATGCTTCACAGAGTTTGTTTTACAAACATCATCATAAATTAGTGGACGATTTTGATTCATTGGACTTTTATATTTAAAATTGACGACGTAGAAATAAAATGAGATTATGCCATTATAAAAAATGTACAGGTTTTGAACCTCACTTTGTAGACCCTTCTTGCTAACAAATTATTTTGATGTTTCATGAAAAAAAAATATAAACGCCTTTCTGAGTGAAATTCTATCTAAGAAAATGTGACATATTTGTGTCATTAATAAACCTTCCTATATTTTTTTATAGTTAAAGTCGAGGAAAACTTTGCATTTTCTCTATTTAAACGGGAAACAGGAAACGTATTAGTAACGATGTTAACAAGACCATAGGTGTGTAGCTTCTATAGATAGCACCAATCTAGACTGTCTCTAACTTTCTTAGTCAGCTAGGCTTCTATGGGCCACACTTGACTATGATACAGCTATAAATTGAACTTTCGTTTGCAGACTGAAGTAAATGGTTTCTGCTATCTTGACCAAAACAGCTTTAAGACGAGGTAGATAATATATCATCAGAACCTGGACAAGCACTAGTGAAACTGCAACATCTATAACGTAGAGAATAAAGACGGTAGTGCCAGGGGTTAGTTCATGTTTTTAGAAATAATAAAACAGACCGACAACCCAGTTACTCAAACATCAGAGCTGCGGTTAACGTCAGTTAGAGTTACGTCTTTGTTGTCACTATTTCCAGCCGTGTGGAACAGCTGAGAAACCAAACCTAATTGTTCTTATAATGTCTGAAATAGGTATTCACCCTTTATGATGCCAAGTGACAGCTGAGTTGATAGCTCTACTACAACATTTATGAACGAATTTCTGTTGAATATCTTTGCATTACGTAGGAGAGAAATAGTGTGTTACTACTGATTGTAGTATTTGTTTAGCTTTGAGCAAGAACTGATTATACCAGGGTAGCTTTTAACAGAAATTGTAAGCTTTTCACTCCAGTATATAACCCATCAGATTACTGAGCAGAGTGTTGGCCACCATCAGCTACTTAGCTGTAGTGTAACTACTTAGCTGACATATCATCTCAATTTGTGAGTGACATGTCGTAGATGAACAGGGGGAAAAGTTCAGCAGCCCAATGTTTAACAGGTATTGGTGGGGGAAAGTGAAGACTCATACTTTATTGTACCATCATGAGTCAAATGGTTTTGTCAAATACACTGTGCAATCCATAGAGTGTACTTTTTTTAAAGTTTTCAGGTTTCAACTAAGCTGACTGGGATCCGCAGTTCATTGGCTATTTCCCATACCCGTTGTTCATATGGGAGAGCAGCGCTTTTAGTGTGCATGAGACATGGCCCGTCATCCACAAAATATTCCATAATGTCTCAGAAACAAAAAATGGCTGTTGGTAACCGTGGTTGAAGTAACAGCTAGAAACGATGGTGTACATCAGATATGAGGGCTGTGAAAGAATGGCGAGAAAGGAATAGAAGTTT